>NC_044910.1:25092062-25267771 GCF_001633185.2 Quercus lobata | reverse complement strand
ATTCCAACTTTCCCATTCACTCATTTCACCCACCTCTCTGAAGCTAATATAAATTTCTTCCTTTACTCTTTCTTTTCTTACTTATATCACACGCGGGAGGGAGCAGTGGCCTTTCCATAATTCGTCCTCGTCTTTGTCCATTAACATAAGCCACTGTATATGAACAAATGAAACATGTGTAGGCGAACACAAACTGAAATATATGCTACAAATAGGTCTCCACCACAGAAAACTGACCTAACGTTTTACAAACGCCACTATGGGACTAAAAATGCCACTATAGACCCATTTGAGTTATAACAGCGTTTGTTATAGTGGCGTTTATTGTCGTCACTATAGACCTTTTTTTAAAAAATTTTAAAAAAAAGGCTATTGTAGTGTTTTAAAATGCCACTATAGACTCACCCTATAGAGGCGTTCTAAAAATGCCACCACAGACCCTTAATTTTTTTTTAAAAAAAATTGGCTATAGCAGTGTTTTAGTACTCCAACTATAGACCTTTTTTTTTTAAATTTTAAAAAAAGACTATTGTAGTGTTTTAAAATGCCACTATAGACTCACCCTATAGAGGCGTTCTAAAAATGCCACCACAGACCCTTAATTTTTTTTTTTAAAAAATTGGCTATAGCAGTGTTTTAGTACTCCACTATAGCCAAAAACCACCAACAAAAAAAAAAAAAAAAATTGATTACCAAATAATAGTTTTTTATTTTTTAAAATTGAAATTTTAATTTTTAAAATTTGAAAGTATTAATATTAATGGTTTCAAATTTTTTTAAAAGGATGAACATGAAGAACTCAGAAAACTTAAAAAAAAAATAGCTATTTTCTTTTCCTTTCTTATATTAACCTTGTAAATCTATCACTCAAATTTACAAAAATACAAACACATGCCCCAAAAATTTACAAGACAAATAGACATTGAACATGATTTTCTTATGCGTTGAAACCAAATACAAAAGTCAAACCTAGATTTTCGGCACCCATATGCAATCAAACACAAAACTCAACACATATTTTCCTATATTTTTTGAGGAATCAAACACAAATACAATGAACAAAATCCCATATTTTCACAAACCCATTTATACAGCATCGATGGCAAAGTGGGATCAGCATTGTGGGTCAGCATTTTTTGGATCTGCAACGACATAGGTCAGTGGCAGCATGAGTTGGTGGCATTGGTTGGCAGGGTTTGATGGTGGGTCGGTAGCAACTTTGAGAGAGTTTTGAGATTAACATGAGAAAGCTCTTTTTTTTTTTTTTTTTTTTTTTTTTTAATTTTTTTCCCTTTGCTAAGACCTTTTTTTTATTTTTATTATCAAACCACGAGAGAGAGTTTGAGATTTCATAAAGATGTTTATGAATTGTTTTGAATTTTTCTTTGCTAGGAACACGTGAGTGATTTTGAATTTTTTTTATTAGCATATTTTGAAATATGTTAAGAATATTTTAGGTATATTCTATGGCATATTCTAGGAATATGCCATAGAATATTTCTAAAATACTTAACACTGGTGTGATTTTGATTTTTTTTATTAGCATATTCTGGAATATGCTGTAGAATATTTTAAGAATATTCTATGGCATATTCCTAGAATATGCCATAAACCCTGGCAATATTTAACACGTGAGTGATTTTGATTTTGATTTTTTATTTTTTATTAGAGTACATAATATGAACTCAAAGTAAGAGAATTTTTATGCTAGATGCAGTTGTGAAGTTTTTGAATAAGTGGATTTAAAATCAATCAACCCAGAAATTTCTCAAGTTTCTATGTCTAATAGGGATGGGTAAGATCAAATAAAATTTGAGTGAGAGAGATGTTAGGTTCTAAATATTTAGGATTAAATGTTTAAATTTCTAAATTTATGTATGTTGGCAAACCGAAATTAAAACATGTCTAGATTAGGTGTTAGACATTTCTTATGATAGTTCAAGTCAAGATTCAAGAACATGCAAACTGCAGAAAGAAGAATTCAGTTTCTATGAAGCTCGACTGATCGAGAATTAGGTTTGACAAATCGAAAATTGTGTGTATTGTTTCTGATTTGTTGGTTATTCCTTCGTGTTTCTGTTCTGGTGTTCTTTGTGTTTCTGTTTTGGTGTTCTAATGGAACTCGAGTCTTTAAAACTCGAGTTCCACACAGGAAATCGAGTTTTAAATACTCGATTTCCACATAGATTTTTTTCCACATCAGTTTCCCATCACATACAAATCGAGTTTTAGAAACTCGAATTTCACCTTTGAACTTGAGTTTTAAAATCTCGAGATGCTAATTTGCTACATAGTTTGTAAATATGACAACTAACTAAAATATTTCAAAAATAATGTTAAATGAAAAAAAAAAAATTTGTTGTTTTTGTTTTTTTTTTTGTTTTTCTTAATATCACCCAAAAATTAACCCCAAAAAAAAAAAAAAAAGAAAAAAGAAAAAAAAAGACATATTTCCTATTTTAACCAACCAAATTTCTAATTACATCCTCCCAATTTCATTGAAATAATATATTTTATTTAGAAAAGTACTAAGTTCATAATATTTTCACAAAAAAAAAAATATATGGTAAAATATTATTAGTTTTAATTTAAACATATCACTGAAATTACTTTTTTATCTACTATAACAACTAGGAGTGGCAAAAGCCTAAGATAAGGAATTTAATTGAACAAAGACGGTTTTTCCATTTGCATTCAAAGAGAACCACCCAAATTTTTAAACTGATTATATCATCAATTTGTGAAGGAGAAGCAAACATAAACTAGAAAGATGGCGACATGTATAAACCAACCAAAATTTCGGTTCTGTTTCGAAAAGAAAGCTAATTTATTTCGTGGAAAATTTTTTATGTTGCACAATGATTGCATCAGCAAAAAGCAAAAAGCCTAAGATAAGGAATTTAATTGAACAAAGACGGTCTTTTTCCATTTGCATTCAAAGAGAACCACCCAAATTTTTAAACTGATTATATCATCAATTTGTGAAGGAGAAGCAAACATAAACTAGAAAGATGGCGACATGTATAAACCAACCAAAATTTCGGTTCTGTTTCGAAAAGAAAGCTAATTTATTTCGTGGGAAAATTTTTTATGTTGCACAATGATTGCATCAGCAAAAGGCAAAAGCCTAAGATAAGGAATTTAATTGAACAAAGACGATCTTTTTCCATTTGCATTCAAAGAGAACCACCCAAATTTTCAAACTGATTATATCATCAATTTGTGAAGGAGAAGCAAACATAAACCAGAAAGATGGCGACATGTATAAACCAACCAAACATGAAACATCACCATTAAATTAAGTGCCAATTAATTGCCAACTAAAATTATGCACTCTCTGTGTCTCTATAAAAGGGAATAGGATCCTTTTTCTTAGCTATCTTTGTGAAGGTAAAGCAAACATATATAGAACCAGATAAACTTTTGTTTGAAAAAAATGATGATGGACGTTGATATCATTTCAAGAGAAATCATCAGACCATCATCACCAGCAATTCATCATCTAAAACCCTTCAAACTCTCTCTGTTGGACCAGCTCACTCCTACAACCTATATCCCACTTACCCTCTTTTACCCTAAGAACCATACTCATTCAACCAATCACCTAAAAAACTCACTCTCAGAAACCCTAAATACCTTCTACCCATTTTCTGGAAGGATGAAAGACAACCATTTCATTGATTATTATGATGAGGGCATTCCATTTACTGAGGCCCGAGTCAGTTGCTGTCTTTCTGACTTTCTTGAACATCCTAAAACGGAGTTGTTAAACCATTTTCTTCCTTTCCGCCCACTTTGCAAAGAACCAAACCCAATGGAAACTGCCCAAATAGCAGTACAAGTGAATATATTTGATTGTGGTGGAATAGCAATCGGTTTGTGCATGTCACATAAGATCATAGATGGAATCGCCATGAGTGCTTTCCTCAACAATTGGGCAGCCAGTGCAGGCGGGCACAGTAACAAATTAGTGCATCCTAATTTTTCAGAGGCATCATCATTATCACACTTTCCCCCGCAAGATATATTGCCTCATATTGTTGCACCTTTATTAGAAAGGCTTTGGTTCAATGGAAGCAAGTGCAAGACAGGGAGATTTGTGTTTGATTCCAAGGCCATAGCTACTCTAAAGGCGAAAGCAAAGAGTGAACGAGTGCAAAACCCAAGCCGAACTGAATCACTGTCTTGTTTCATTTTTAAACACGCAAGAGCTGCTTCTAGATTAACATCTGGTTCTCCAAGGCCATCTATACTGGGCCAAGCAGTAAACATCCGGAAAAAAACAAATCCACACTTGTCGGATTATTCTATAGGTAATCTCATTTGGTGGGCATTAGCAGCCTATGATTATAACTCACCAGAGTCGACAGATCAGATCGAGCTGCGTGGCTTGGTGGCAACCCTAAGAGAAACTATTTCGAAAATCAATAGTGATGTGAGCATTCTGCAAGGTCATGAAGATTTAAAAGCCACGATCGAGTACCTAAACCAGAAAGCTGAAATGTTACTATTCTCCAGAGAAAACCCAGATTTTTTCGCTTTCAGCAGTTGGTTGACGTTCGGATTATATGATCTCGATTTTGGATGGGGAAAACCCATTTGGACAGGGATCCATGGGGAAGTTGATTCGGGGTTTATGAATGTCACTGTACTTAAAAATACCATCTCTGGCAATGGGATTGAGGCATGGGTGTCCTTAGATGAAAAAGCTATGGCTATCTTGGAGCACAATCCTGAATTCCTTGCCTTTGCTACTTTAAACCCAAGTGTTTTAAGCCAATGAGGCGAAATCTTTATTCGTCACCTCCTGCAGAATTTTTGCGAATTAGAGGTTAGTAGGTTACTATATCATGCTGAAGACAGAGAGTCATATAATATTTATGTTATTATTGCATACAATTGGTTTGCATCAATTTAGCTTTTGACCTGGTTCGATCATAGTATATTAATGTATATACAATTGAATTATTTTATTTTATTATTATATATTAGGAGTCAGCTATATATTTGTACGTAGGACCTAAAGCTGTTTGACTTCATATTCTTGTCTACTATATATAATATAATGATAATGATGGAATGAAAGTTGAGTTTTTTTATTTTAATAGTTATGATTGTGTCCTCATGAATAACAATACCGACAATTTGTTAATGGAGCCGTTGCTTACTGATTGTAGAAACCTGGTGAAAGAGATTCCCAACAAGCAGATAATCCACAGCTATAGGGAAGCTAACCAATGCGCTGATGCGTTGGCCAAGATTGGAGCTAATAGCCTAGACTCTTTTGTAATTTTTTTGTACCCGCCGCCTGTGGTGGATATTTTGTTAGCGGCTGATAAAGCTTGCGTTCGTTGTAACAGAATTATAAATTCCTAAGTTTAATGATATTTCTTTGTTGACCAAAAAAAATAGTTATGATTGTGTCAAGTGCTCAAGTATACCCCTGTTTGGTTGGTTAGACAACAGTTTAGCTCCATGCCCAAAAATTATTGGTGGCTATTCACATTTTTGATAATATTTGATAAACAGTAGGCGACAAAATTGTAGTCTATCATTTTTCCTTGGAAAGAGGTAGGGTGATATACTATTATTCTATTTATTGCTAATATTTTATGGCATGCGCAAAGAAAGTGGGAGAAAAGCGAATATATATATATATATATATATATATATATATTGAGAAATAGAAAAAAAAAAGATTATTTTTTCATGGCATGTGCAAGAAAAGATTATTAATTATTATTATTATTATTATTTTTTTTTTTGAGAAAAGCGAAAACTAGGAGAAGAGACAAAAGTAAGGAAGTGGGTTGTATTGCTAATATTTCATGGCATGCGCAAAGAAAGTGGGAGAAACGCGAGAATATATATATATATATATATATATATATTGAGAAATAGAAAAAAAAAAGATTATTTTTTCATGGCATGCGCAAAAAAAGATTATTGATTTTTTTTTTTGGTTGAGAAAAGCGAAAATTAGGAGAAGAGACAAAATTAAGGAAGTGGGTTGAACTATTATTCTATTTATTGCTAATATTTCATTTTCATGGCATGTGCAAAGAAAGTGGGAGAAAAGCGAATATATATATATATTGAGAAATAGAAAAAAGATTATTTTTTCATGGCATGCGCAAAAAAAAGATTATTAATTTTTTTTTGAAAAGAGCGAAAATTAGGAGAAGAGACAAAAAGTAAGGAAGTGGGTTGAACTTCATTCTAATAAATCTCCATATTCTTATATATTAATGAGATTTTGAGGTTGGTGTTGATGTTTCACTTTGCTCTCTAAAATAAACTTAGCCCGAAAAGTCTTTGAGCAAGCTTCCCGAGGAGGCTAAAGTTATAATTATTAAATACTACCCACTTTGAGCATGTGATACTATTTTATTTATTTTCTAAAGGTCAGTACTTTTTCTCATATTTTATTTTTTTATTTCTAAAGGTCAATACCTTTTTTTCATCATAATTCAGGATCAGGGATAAAGCCACCAAGGGGGTAGTGGTCCCCCTGGATTTTGGGAATTTTCTTTCTAAAGGTATATTTGAGCTTCATATAGGATTTGAACTCAACAAAATTAAATTTAGCCCCCCAAACAAAGTCTTTGGCCTCATAAGCCAAACAATAGTACAAAACATTAACAAGATTACCCAAACAACACCAAAACATTTAAGAGAATTATGATTCAGTAAAAAAAAAAAAAAAAAAAAAAAGGAGATCTTGTGTTTCAAGGGAATTATAATTCTTAGTTCTTAGAAAATAGAAATGTTCTCAACTTGCATTCACGTTCAAAATTCAAATGGGCAGGGTCCTCATGGATATATTTTTGACTATCAATTTGTTTTTTTAATTTTATATGTAGGTAAATGTAAAAATATACAAACAGACTATAATGTAAGAACGGAAAAGCTAATAGATATCCTAAGAACTTTAATTTAAGAAATATTTTTAAAAACTAATCTCTATGGAAAAAGAAAAAAGCAATTGATTTTTTTTTTTTTTCACAACTTTTTATATTTCTTATAAAAGTGATATTAAAATTTTTCTAAAATGGTAAATTAAGAAATTTTCTAAGGGCAGACCTTATAAGAAAATGACAAAATGAGAGGAAAAACAAAAAAAAACAATAAAACAAAACAAAATGAAGACATGAACATGCATGACTAAAACCTGAGAGAGATATAAGTATAAAGCAATAACCTAACAAAAGTGATTTTTTCCTTCTATCAGTCATGTTACAAGTCATTTAATCTTGGGTTTAATTGTTAATTAATAGATCTAGACTCTAAGCTAAGTCATCCATGATCATAGGTTGCTACATTCAAAGACTTTGCATATCACTGGAACTATAATATTACTCACTAACCCATGTGAATAAAAGTTTTAAATTTTCAGTTTGCTTAAAGTTATGAAATAGGTAATTTTCACTTTGCTTAAAGTTATGATCACTTAAAAATAAAAGTTACAATTAAAGAGGGGAAAAAATACTAATAACAATGATAAGTCCAACAATAATAATTTGGTATTTCTTTGCTATCAATAATAGTTTGTTATACATTCTCAAAAAAAAAAAAAAAAAAAAAATTGTTATACCTCAATTTTATGCTAAAGATGACATTAATTAATAATTATTTCCAATTCCTAGAAATCATACACAATAGGAACAATATTTTTTAAAACAGAATTTACCCGGAGTAGTAGTAATTAAGTTTGCAGATCTTTATCTAAAAGATAAAAGTAGGACATGCAATGAAAGTATGACATGCAAAATAAGTATTTTATAAGTTATTAAAATGTAAAGGGAATAATGTAGATAATCTAATTTGAAACAAGCTATGTTCATCAATAAAATATGACCCAACCTATTTTATAAAATATATATATATATATATATATAATCAATGAATGAGTCCTAGAAAAGCTACGTGCTTATCTGATTTTGACTATTAATTTATATTTAATATATATACATAATCAATGAATGAGTTCTAGAAAAGCTTAGTGCCGACACTAGTTGTAACCCATTTACCGATTTTAATAATAATAATAAACATTTGTATTTCTAGAATTACTTTTAATTTTTTATCTGATTTTGACTATTAATTTCTTATGTAATGCAATGAAATGCTGCCTAAGTTATAAGGAACCATGTGTACGTACATTTTTATATGTTATCAAAGTTACTACTTAGCCAACATCCACAAAAAATCGGATTTGTTATTTCCTAGCGGGTACCAAGAGAGAACCTTATCCTTTCAATCATAGCCAGAATCCCACCGCAACACCCTTTAACTACCATTTATTTTTTTCCTCTTCACAAACACACCCCAATCACTCTCTCTCTCTCACACACGCCTACATGTTTCCTTCTATGGCTTCTTTAATTCAGTTTCTTCTTCTTATTGTGTACCTTACTCACAAATCTCAACTCTCAAGCTCTGACTTTTCACTTACCAAATGCTCAAGTTCTTCCCATCACCAAAGATGTTACAACCCTCCAATATGTGTCCAGAATTCATCATGGCACTCCTCTTGTTTCCATCAATCTTGTAGTTGATCTTGGCGGTCCATTTATCTGGACTGATTGTGCCTCGACACACGTGTCATCGTCTACCCGTCTGATCCCCAATCGCTCAATCAAGTGCTCAAGAGCCAAAACCCATGACATTGAGAGCAAGTCTTGCCTTTAAGCCAAGCAGCGACGGCGCCGTAAGGAGGATTTTTTTTTTATTTTTTTATTTATTTTCAGTTTGTTCAACACCAAAAACACAATTATAAGACAGATTATTTGTTCAACACCCCCCTCCCAAAAAAAAAAAAAAAAAACAGACAAAGGTAACACGAAAAGTCACGGACCAAACCAAAAACCCACAAACAAATACAATAAAAATGCAATCAAATCAAATCGATCATACCTTGTAGGTGTGCGTTTGTGGTTGGAGGACGAGGTGGAGGCTGGCAGTGGCGGGAGGCCTTGGCGGCGGCGGCTGTGAGAGAGTGAGAGAGAATGAGAAAGAGAGAAGAGTTTTATTTTTTGTTTAATTTTTTGAGTAAAGAGAGTTCAGATGATAGTGGCTAGGGTTTTTCATTTTTTTGGGGCTGCTATAGGTTTTATTTATTTATTTAACAGATCATTATTATTAATATAAAAACAAACACCAGCCCAAAAAAAAAAAAAAAAAACGAAATATAAAGGACCCTCAAATTCTTATTCTTCTTGGGTTGGGCTATAGGTCCTTCTTTTAAATTTTTTTTTATAGATCATTTTATATATATATATATATATATATATATATATATAAAATAAAAGTTGAGTTTAGAAGCATTGGTTACACCACTTCACTAAATTGTAGAAGTTTTTTTTTTTTTTTTTTTTTTTTTTTTTTTTAAATTTTTCTTAAAATGGATATAATTTTTCTTCTCCTATCATTTTTAAATTGATGAAAATCATAATTTTTTTAAAAAACCAGCAACATGGTTCTTGAATATATGATTTTAATTTTTACTATAATTTTTAAGTTGATAAAAATTATAATTTGATTACTACCTAAATTCTATTTTATTAGAAAAAATTTTAATTAAAAAAAAAAAACTAGCAACATAATACACGTTAAAGTTAAAAAAAAAGGAAATCTTAATTAAAAAAAAAAACAGCAATACTGTACATGTTTCTATGATATAAAATAAATAAATAGATATAACTACTCTTAAAAGGAAAATAGCAAATAAAAAAAACAAATAATAATAATACTACAAGTAAAAAGGACCATAATTTTTATAAAAACCAACAACATAGTAGACGTTTATATGATTTTAACTTTTCCTATAATTTCTAAGTTAATGATGTAATGATAATTTGATTACAATCCAAATTCTTCGCCTAACCCTTTATATAAAAAATAGGTAATTTTTAGTTGAGAAAAATCATAATTTAGTTACTATCAAAATTTTATCTTAATTTGATTTCAATGTAAATTCTTTATCTAATCCTTTATAAATTCTTTATCGAATCCTTTATTTATTTTTTTTAAAAAAAATACTTAAACAAAACTTGCGACATAGTTTATTTCATTCATTTTTAGGTTTAGGTGGTATTTCGGTTTTGGGGATATTACTGTCATTTTTTAGGTTTAGGAGGTATTTTGGTAATTGTTTACGATTTAGCGGGGTATTTTGGTTAATTTTTATATTCTGGGGGTAATTTGGTAATTTTTAGTGGTATTGGAGTATTTTAGAGGTGGTTGATTTGTAATTATTATAGTTGGATTATAATTAGGTCTAATTGGGTATCTAGTTAAAACTCAATAAACATTAATGTTAATTAGGTTTAATTGGGTTAATATCCATTTAATCCAATTAATTGGGTGGGCAAATGGATGCATGTTGATTTTTTTTTCCCTCCCCTAAGTTGAATTTTTTAATTTCTTCAAAAATTTATGTTTCATAAGTTTTTTTATTTTATTTTTTATTTTATGCTGCTATAGGTCCTTTCCCTCCTTTAGCCTTTTTATATATACATTTAAAAGGTGCCTATAGTGGTGTTTGACAAACGCCACCATAGGTCTTAGGGCCTATCCATTATAGGTTCTACACTTACAAAGGACTATAGTGGCATTTGTAAAACGCCACTATAGGCCCTTAAAAACGTTATTATAGATCCTTATTTAAAAACGTCACTATAGGGTTACCTGAACGCCACTATAGGGTACTTATAGTGGCATTTTTGACAAACGCCACTATAAGCCCAGTTTTTTGTAGTGCCAGAATCCCATAGCCTTTCAAAAGCAAAAAAAGAAAAAAAAGATTTAATCAAAGTTTCATGGTCAATTAATTTCAAAATATAATTCCTAAAATACCAGTGTTGGAGAGAGAGAGAGAGAGAGCTTGAGTGTGTCTTGGTAGTGTCACTGATTGAATTCATAACTTGTTTTCTCAAGTTTAGCACCAAAGTAAAATGTAAGAGAAGCTTTGAATGAGCTGGGTATCTCATTGATAAATAAAGAAAGAAAGAGATTGCTATTTTTATTGTAGATTTGGGAATGAGAGAGTTAAAGAGCAGTGAGGTAGGAGGGGTTTTCAACTTACAAGAGGTCACATGTAGCAGTGAATTGTGATAGAAAATTTATTGGCTTACAGTTGTGAATAATCAATGTATCAGATTGACTAGTTCTGCCTCTACCTCGTTCATTGTGAAACCTTGCTCTTTTTATTTTTTTTAAGGGAGTATGCCTTACTCTTTTGCTCTGTCCATTACAAAAAACTGGTTTTACAGCCACGTTTTTTCTCCCAACGATTTTGAAAACTGTCACTATAGAAGTAGCGCTTTTAGAAACTACCATAATAGGTTGACCTATTACAGCAGTTTAAACTGCTGCTATAGATATTCTACTGTGGCGCTTTAAGAAATTGCCACAATAGGTAAAGCTATTATGGCGTTTTAAAATTGATGCTATAGGTGGACGTCCACTCTCATTATTAACCACACATGCATGTGGGATAATTCTAGTCCTTTTATGCACAAATTCTGTTGTTATTTCATCTAAAGAAATAACAATAGTTCAACCTTTATATGTATAAAATGTTAAGACCATGTGTGAGTATTATTTTATTTTAATTTTTTTCTTTTCTTTTTTTTTTCTTCTTCAGATAGTAAGTTAATCTTTTAGTTTAATTGTGTTAAGACATATGTAAATCATGTTAGGAACATATGTCATTATGGAATTGGCTAATCCTTTGACAAAACACACTTTATTTGTATTTGGGTAGATTTAGGATGAGTTTAGTACTTCAAGGAACAAGAGTTCAAGTTAGTATTGAAGTCATGCAAATTTGTCCAAGAAACAAGTGAAGAAGTGCTGATTCATTAAAACTCGGTAGCTCTCGATAGATCGCAAGTGAAGAAATGCTGATTCATTAAATCTCGATAGCTCTTGATAGCTTGCAACATATATGAAAATTAGTTTTTTAGATTTGATTTTCGGCCCATGCTTATGTATTTGTGTAGGGTTTCTTTTCTCACAACCCTAGACATATATAAGGCTTATTTTAAAGGCTGTCACATAAAAGAATATAAGGAGAACACATGTAGAAAGTGACCGATGCTTTATTCTCTCTGAAAGAAGCTACCGCGTCTTTGTGCCTTAGGATTTTGTAACCAAGTGCTTCTTGATCTTTATTATTGATGAAGTGAAAAACTTTGCAGCCAACATCTTCTTCAAGTTGGTGTGTTAGTCACGTACTGGGATCCGTGCAAAAATGACGGCTTTCATCTATTGAAGAGTTCAGAGGTTCTTAAGCGGTAGAAGGTTTCTGCTGTAAGTTCATTTACGGGAATTGTAGAGTTTAGGGACAAAGGTTTTAAACTAGATTTGAAACTTCTCTTTATTATAGTGAATTGCTTTTCGGGAAGATTTCCCCCCAAGTTTTTTTACTGTGAAACTAGTTTGTTTCATTGGTTTTCCTGGGTCATCATTTCTTGTCTTATTTGATTTTCCGTTGTGCATGATATTGATGTTTGTTTGTTTAACAAGGTTTATTCATAATAAATCTAATTAACAACTTGGGTTTAAAACTTGTTAATTTTATCAACCAGGGTCTATATTTCCCAACAAATTGAATGATTAATTACATAATAAAATATAAAAGTGAATTTTCATTTTTTTTAAACTCTAGCGCCAACCCCCCCCCCCCCCGGGAAAAAAAATCAAAATCTTAGCTTCATCCCTGTTTAGGATTGATGTATTTTCAATTACAAAAGCACTTAAAGGTGTAGTGAGATTTATGCTTTTGTGGGTGAATTAATTTTTTCATGCTACATCACAAAATAAAAAGAGAAGATTGAGCACAATAATAGTGTAGAACCATTCAGTATGAATTATCTTCTGAAAGTTCAAATTCTAAGTATATTAATGTTTGAAAATTTAATCAATTAACAATCGCATTAGAAATAAAGTGGATGATATTTATGGAATATTAGTCTCATCGCATGCGCTTCCCGCATGCCTTGAAGATCTTTTAATGTCATAATTTTTCATGCATCTCGATTTGAGATTTACGTGTTTGTGCACTAATATTATGCATTTTTGAACTACTGATACGGATTAAATTTTTATGAGGCTAGCACCTAATTTGAACACATCCACACACAAACATATAATTTAAATGTTATTTTGTTGTTCATTTATCGGTGCTAACCTCATGATACTCTAATGACTAACAGTATCAGTAGTTCACAAATACATAACATTGGTGGACAAAAAAAAAAAAAAAAACTTCAATTAATAATGCATGATAAATTAAGACACTAGGCCCCAAAAAATAAAAAAGAGCCATAAAGCATATGCAATGAGGCTAGTGTATACATTGATAATAGTCATAAAGAGCACTAGCATTGGAGTTTCTAAAACTCAGAAAAAGTTATTTTAAACCCCAAACCACAAAAACCAAACTTCATTTGGGTTTCTATTTTTTTAAAAATTTTTAGACTTGCTATAGTAATTGAGTACTTGTAACATAACAATTACTATAGCAAGTTTTATTTTATTTTTTTAAAATAGTTTTTCCTCTCTCTCTCTCTATCCTAGATGAACCTAGTCTTCTCTCCGCCTCTTGCCACTCATTGCCACCACCATCTAGATGACCGTCCAACTCTCTCAGAGTTTGTGATTTGGTGTGGTGGCATTGTTTGGTGGGTTTTCAATTTGGTTTTGGGTGGCATGCAGTGGTGGTGGTGGTGGGGGTTGTGATTCTTAGGTTTCGATGGTTGTGGGTGGTGGTTTTTGGCGTTGAGATTGGTTGGATTTCCTATGGGTATTTTTTTTTGGGGTTAGCCATAGCTGAGGTCGGTGGTTGTGGTTGGTAGGCATCAATTTGAGATTGATTGGGTTTCCAATGAGTTTTTTTTTTTTTTGGTCTTCTATGGCTGAGATCAGTGGTAATTGATTGGATTTGCAATGATTTTTTGGGGTTTGATATAGCTTAGATTGGTTGAATTTTTTTTTTTTTTTTTGGTTTGCTATGGTGGTGATCAACTGTGGTTTTTTAGGTTATTGCTGTGGTAGAGATCAATAATGATTTTTTTTGTTGTTAGTGTGGTGTTTTTGGTGGAAATTATTTTATAGGCGAAAATGCACTTTTGGTCCCTACATTTTGGGCCTATTCTCAATTTGGTTCCTAAATTGATTTAGCTCCTAGGTCAGTTCCTGATTTTTAAAAATCGTTTTTAAAATAGTCTCTACTGTCAACCCAGTGACAGAACATGCTGAGGTGGCAAACGGAATACACTGTTTGTTGATGTGGCTAATAAAATAATAATAAAAAAATATATTTAACATTTTTTAAATGTCATGTCAGCATTTTTTGAATTAAAAAAAGCCATGTTAGTTTAATTAAAAAAATAAAAATAATTTATATTTTTCAATTTCAATTTAATTCAAACTAATTTAAAAAAAAAAAAAGCACAAACTTTTAAATCTAATTTTATTATTATTATTATTATTATTATTATTATTGCTTTCATTATTTTTTAGGAGGTAAGAACACATGAACTTGTTCTTCATGTTCTTCCCAAATCCAAGAACAATCAAACCTAGAACAAGAGCACAATCAAACCCAGAACAATGCAAAATTTCATACAAAATCCTTTCCTCCACTGAAACCTCCAGAACATGAAAAAATCATCAAACCCAAACCCACATGAGAAAACCAACCCAAAAAAATCATCAAACCTCCAACCTAAAAAAATGTCAAACCCAGAAACATCCAACCTAGAACATAAACTTCATTCTTCATGTTTTTCTCCAAATCAAGGTAAACCCAATTGACTAACCCACTCAAAATCAATCTCAGCACAAAAAATCCATACCCACAAACTGAAACCACCACCAACAACCAAAACAACCACCACAATCACCCACACCACCAACCACAACAACCACAAATCACCACCAAAAACCCACCGCCAATCAACCTAGCACCACCCACCGCTGAGAGTCAAACCCAAACTCAAACAAAACCCAAGACCCATACTAAAACTCAAAACACCCAAACAAAATCCAAATTCCAAATCCAAAACCCAAACCATCCATCGCCACTGCCACCACCACTACCACCATCAACATCCACCACTACCACCATTAACATCCAGAATAAAGAACCAAACCCTAAACCCAGATCTCAACCAAACTCCAAACCCATATCTCAACCAATCACCACCGAACCACCCCCATTACCACCATTGAACCACCAAACTAGCCAACCAAATCACAAATCAATTCTTAAACCAACCCATGATTCACAACTCATTCAAACCCATGACCCACAACCCATTCAAACTCGATGCAATCACCAAAACAACATCATCAACCAATGAAACAACACCACCGACCACCAAAACAACACCACCGAAACTTTGAAACCAACCCAAGACTCAAAAGCCATTCAAACCAACAACCTGTTCAAACCCCAAACCTAGAGGCGTTCGGAAGAGGCCGTAGGGCCATTTTGCGGTGGAGATCCGAGACCCCCAGAAGAAGACCCATAAGTGGCTGGGCACCTTTGACCCGGCGGAGGAAGCCACTCTAGCCTACGACGAGGCCGCCTTCAGCCTCCATGGTCCTAAAGCCAAGACTAACTTCGGCTTCATCCTCCCTCCTTCTTCGCCAGTTAGTCTTCCTCATCCGCCTGTGAGATCGGAGTATAGGGGCTACAAGATGGAGAACTTGGCGGTCATGACCACTCAAACTCAGCACAACACCAAAACCTCCTCGTCTCCAGAGAAAATGCCCTTTCTTTTCGATTTGAATTGATAGGAACTCAATTTTTTAAACTGAAAAAGATTTTTTTTTTCTTAATTTAATTAAATTAATGTTTATTTATTTATTTATTTTAAAATTTCTGACCTGGATTTTTGTTTTAATTTTTTATTAATTTAAATCTGACGTGGCATTTCAAAAATGCTAAATAAGTTTTTTTAATAATATTTTAATATCCATGTCAACACCATGTCAGCAAGTAGGACATGCCGTTTGCCACCTTAGCATTTTCTGTCGCTGAGTTGATGGCAGGGACTATTTTAAAAACGATTTTTAAAAATCAGGGACTAACCTAGGAGCTAAATCAATTTAGGGACCAAATTGAGAATAAGCCCAAAATGTAGGGACCAAAAGTGCATTTTCGCCTCTTTTATATTAGGAGTAATTCTCCCCCCTTGAGGTTTGGGGGGAAAGTGTTTTCCCTTTCAAGTTTGGATGGACTGTCATTTTCCCAAACCTTAAAAGAGGGGAGTGTAATTGCCCCTTTATATTATATTAGTTTTAGGCGTAAATGCTCTTTTCGTCCCTACATTTTGGGGTCATTTTTATTTTAGTCCCTACATTTTTATTTTACCACTTTTAGTCCTTAATCTAATTAAAGCTTGTTATTTTAGTCATTTCTGTCACTCAACTAACAGAAAAAGCTAACGTGGCAAACGGAGTGTACTGTTGACACAGTAAATGCTGACGTGGCAAATAAAATAATAATAAAAAAATTTATTATTTAATAAATGCCAAGTCAGTATAAAATAATAAAATAATAATAATAAATGCCACCTCATATCCATTTTAATTGATCAATTTAAAAAAAAAAACAGAATTAAAAATAAAAAAACACATGAATTTAAATCTAACATCCTCTTCATCAAGAACACAGAAGAGCACAACCCAGAAAAAATCATACAAACCCAGAATATCAAACACAAAGAACACAAGAAAATCAAACTCAGAAAAATCATAAATGAATATTGTACAAAACAAAATCAACCCACATATATACATAAACCAAATTAATAAATAAATAAAACTTGAATTCAGATATGGTAATTCGTTGGTTTCTCCATCTTCATCTCTCTCTCTCAAACACAGAAAAGAAACAAAAAAAATCTAAAGTTGGGCTTTGAATCTAACAGCAAACCATGAATACAACAATTACAACCAAATCTGAACAAGGTGGAAACCCAGATCAGCAAAATCATAACCCACAATTACATGGACAAAATTTCAGAACCCAAACCCAAAATTTTTTTCTGAAATTTGGGTTCTGAAATTGTTTTTTTTTCTTCTCTTGGAATCGGATTTGGGGAAATTGGATTAGGATTTTAGGGTTTCTTCATTGATTTTCGATTCCGCCATTGAGGGCAAAGAAATCAAATCCATCACAGTACAACACAGCTACAAATCTGAATAGGGAAGAATGAGTTCCTAACCCCAAAAGCGATCGCGAATCGAATCAAAGCGAAGGGGCTCCAAAAGCTCCGATGGTACTGCCAGATGTGCCAGAAGTAATGTCGTGACGAGAACGATTTCAAGAACTCCTTATTGGAGTTGTACTGAGGGCTATTCATATCACCCCGGCCGGACAAGAGCGTGGTGGAGAGCCAGGTGATGTAGAAACAGGAATTCGTGGAGCAGAGGAGGGTGGCATTGGAGAAGTACCTCCGAAGACTCGCGGCGCATCCGATGGTCAGGAGAAGCGATGAGCTGAAGGTGTTTTTGCAGGTTCAGGGGAAGCTGCCATTGTCGACGACTACTGATGTGGCTTTGAGGATGCTCGATGGGGCAGTGAAGCTGTCGAAGCAGTTGATGGGGGAGAGCACCGTATTGGCGCCGCACGAGGTGGTGTAGCCGGCTAAAGGAGGGAGGGACTTGTTGAGGTTGTTCAAGGAGTTGAAGCAATCCATGGCCAATGATTGGATTGGCTCGAAACCAGCTGTGGTAGAGGAAGACAAGGAGTTCTTGGAAAAAAAAGAGAGAGTGAATGATCTGGGTTTCCACCTTAGATTCAAAGCCCAACTTTAGATTTGTTTTGTTTCTTTTCTGTGTTTGAGAGAGAGAGAGATGAAGATGGAGAAACCAACGAATTACCAGATCTAAATTCAAGTTTTATTTTTATTTTTTAATTTGGTTTATGTATATATGTGGATTGATTTTGTTTTGTACAATATTCATTTATGATTTTTCTGAGTTTGATTTTCTTGTGTTCTTTGTGTTTGATTTTCTGGGTTTGAATGATTTTTTCTGGGTTATGCTCTTCTGTGTTCTTGATGAAGAGGATGTTAGATCTAAATTCATGTGTTTTTTATTTTTAATTCTGTTTTTTTTTTAAATTGATCAATTAAAATGGATTTAAGGTGTCATTTATTATTATTTTATGCTGACTTGGCATTTATTAAATAATAAATAATTTTTTATTATTATTTTATTCGCCACATCAGCATTTACTGTGTCAACAGTACACTCCGTTTGCCACGTCAGCTTTTTCTGTTAGTTGAGTGACGGAAAGGACTAAAATAACAAGCGTTAATTGGATTAAGGACTAAAAGTGGTAAAATAGAAATGTAGGGACCAAAATAGAAATGACCCCAAAATATAGGGACGAAAAGAGCATTTACGCCTTAGTTTTATTGGTTGTATGTTGAAAGTAAAAAAATGAGATATAACATGAATTTTAAAATAATGTGTTAAAATAAATAAAGTAGTTTTTAAAAATGTAAAATAAGTTTTTTATTTATTTATTTATTTATTTATTTTTTAAGATATCCATAAGCTAATGATTATTACTATCCAACCGTGTTTATAAAAGTTGAAACAAAAGTGTTGTTTTAAACTTCACCAAAAAAAAAAAAAAAAAAAAAAAAAAAAACACTATACGCTAAACGTAAGGGCCTGTTTGGTTTGGTGCTAACTCAATTTTTACATCTTAACACTCAAATCTCATTACTCAAACTCATTACCCAATTCTCGTATCTTTGACTCAAAATTTTTCCATAACTCTACTGGTAGTGCATTTGGCTAGAAATTCTCAGTGGTATTTCAATTCAAAAACTCAATGTTAAGTAAAGTTGTGGGACCCACAAAATTCAATGCTTAGAAAAATGCACAACGACTATTGTAAGTACTCTCTCCACTTCACATCTTCGTCTCCTTAAACAAAACTCAATCCCCTTCACATCTTCATCTCTTTAAACAAAACCCAACGGCTACAACTAGAAGATAAAAGAAGAATGCAAGGTGAAAAAAAAAGTTTTGACCTTAAAATATAAATCTAGAAAATGAAGCCAAAAGATCTCAGTTTTAAGGATTTGGTATTGATATTTGAAGCTCTAATCTCATGTCATAGACCCAGTAAATAGCACAAACATCACAAACCTAGAAAATACCCAAAAAAAAAAACTAAAATAATCTAGTTTGAAAATCAAAGCCAAAAATACCCAAAAAAGACTATAACAACCCATCAAGAAAAAAATCGCTATGAAGAGAGGAGGAAAAAAAGAAAGAAAGAGAGAAAAAAAAGAAGAAGCTGTGAAGAAACAAAGAAAGAAAGAGAAAAGAAGAATGGCGCTGGGTGAAAAAGAAAAAAAAAAAAAAAAAAAAAAAAGAAAGAGAAAACAAGGCGTGTGACCTAAAAAGAAGAAAAGAAGAAAAAAAAAAAAAAGAGAAAAGAAAGAAAAGAAGAAAGAGAACTGACATGACAAGACTTTAGATGGGTCCCACCATTCATTTTTTGTAGATCTTAGCTATTTTGGATTATAGGTGATGAGAACTGAGTTATATAAGTTAGTTTTCACCCAATCCAAACACCCTAATTGATTTGTGGCTCTAAAAGAGAAAGAGCCAAGGAGGTGTCATGTGCGACAAAGATGGTAGTAAGGTGCAATACTATTTGGTTGTTTGAGTGGTCTCCAGCTACACGTTGGCAAGTCACCTTTGGATCATATATATATAGGAGAATGTTAACAAGCACCGGAGGGTGCTTGTTAAGGTTTGCCAATGTGGGTCCCACATAAATAAAAAATTGAGTAAATTAGGGAAAAAGCATGACATGACTTGTAAGAAAAAATTGGACAGATTTGCCCTCTTAATGTGTGAAGATGATAAAATTAAGATAGACGGACTCGTCCAAAAAGCCTTCCATAGGCAATGGTATCGAGATAATGGATGATCAAAACATAAGGACAAGGCGACGGATTAATACATTGGATGGAGAATATACAAGACGGATGCATCCTCCATAGTGGACGGATTCTAGCTATACGGATACAAGGGGGACGGATATCAAGGCCACGCGACACTTATGTGGCTTAAGTAGTCTCCAAGGAACCTTAAATGGAAATGTCTTGCACCCTACGATTAACCCTAGTCAATGGAATCCTTATATGGGAAGAATCCTGCAAAATATGTACATTTATGAGGATTTTCCCCACAAGGAAATTTCTTCTTAGTCAAGAAACGAAGGTCTATTCTACACTACTATAAAAATCCAAAACCCTCGAAAACAATACGCATAATTTACCCCAATTCTAGCACTCTAGAGTTGTGAACATTCTCTAACTTAACCTTCGAAAGGTATTTGGTCGATATTACACTGGTACTCTTTGTAAGGTTTTCTTCTTCTTTGTTGTGCAGGTTTTGTCTAGAGTACGTGAGGACTGTGCAACTTACTGATAATTTTTAGCATCATCAATGTGGGACACGGCTGGCATTGGTAGGGGGCATTTTTTTTTCTTTGGACAAAATTGCCCTCTTAACTCATTTCCCTCCCTTTCACTTTTTATTTCCTACAAAATCTTATTTTACCAATATTTTACTATCCACTTTCTTTCACTTTACCAATATCAAACTAAATTTCTTCCCCTTTACCAATATCAAAGAGAAGATCAAGAGATGAAGAAATATCAATAAAGGATTGAGGAATAATTAAACAAGGTAGCATTATTGTATTTTATTTGATTCATAGTTATTTTTAAAAAATAGGTTAAAATTAATATGTTGTTAATTTTCATTTTTGATACATGTATATTGTAGCACTAATGGATGGGGATGTAGTTGCAAAAGATTGCTTTGACTTAAATGAACCACTTCATGAAGGTATTATAATTTAATTTTATTTGTGATTTACATTTCATTT
This sequence comes from Quercus lobata, assembly GCF_001633185.2. Lineage (NCBI taxonomy): Eukaryota > Viridiplantae > Streptophyta > Magnoliopsida > Fagales > Fagaceae > Quercus > Quercus lobata. The sequence continues at coordinate 25,246,827 of NC_044910.1, read as the reverse complement.
ATCATAGAATATCTTTAAACTCTTATTTTTATATAGCACCAAAATTAATATGAAGTTACTTTTTATTTCTAATACATGTATTATAGTATCAATGGATGGGAATGTAGTTGCAAGTGAGAGTCACTACTTTACTCCAAAATATTGTTTTGACTTAAATGAACCCCTTCAAGAAGGTATTATTATTTTATTTTTTTTATAAATTTACATTTCATTTATCATATAATATGATGTTTATATTTTAAACTATTGTTTTAATATAGCACCAATGGATGACAATGTAAATGCAAATGAGGCTCATCAATTTGTTCCAATGGGTTGTTTTAACTTAAATGAATTGTCTCAAGAAGGTATTATTATTTTCATTTTATTTGTAATATATAATTCATATATCAAATAATATGATGTTGATTGTTTTTTTAATTTTTGTTTTAATATAGCACAAGTTGATGATGATTTGATTGCAAGTGAAGTTCATGGAAGTGTTTCAAAGAATTAATTGTGTTGAATTAAATGAGCTTCCAAATGACGGAAAAAATAATAATACTTATGAAGATGAAATAATTGATTGGAATGAATGTCCAATAGATAAAATGGGAGTTATTGAAGAACATGAAGATATAAAATCAATAGAAAATGAGTTTGAGCCTTTTGTTCGTCAATGTTTTCCTAATGAACAAAAAGCTTTCATTTTCTATAAAAATTATGCAAATCGATATGGTTTTCTAATTTGAAAAGGTCATACTGAGAAAAAAAAAGGAGAAATAGTAAGATGTGATTTCTTTGTCATCGACAAGGTAAACAACCATTAAAAATAGTGGATCCATCTAAGGAGCAATGAAATAGGAAGTCTTTAATATGTGGATGTAAAGCTCATTTTAGTATCATTTTGTGAAAGTCATTTGATATTTTTTCTCGAGAATGGCATGTCACTAAGTTTGTTGTAGACCACAATCATGATTTGTTCTCCCCTTCGGAAGTGCAATTTCTTTTAGCCAATCAACTTATCACTATAGATGATGAAAAACACATTTTCTTATTGAAAGAAGCTGGGCTTTCAATTAGAGAGGTAATGCGTGTTATGGAACTTGAAAGGTATTTGAAACATGGGCAACTTCCATTTTTTCAAAGGAATATTCGTAATCATTATGTGAAAATGAGGAGGAAGAATGCAAAGAATGATGCCATGGATCTTCTATAATTTTGCAAAGTTGCTAAAAAAGAGAACTCTAGATTCCAATATGCATTTACAACCGATGAAGAAAATAGATTGGAGCATATTTTTCGGTCACCTACTAATTGTTTTGATTGGTACCAAAAATATGGAGATGTGGTTGTTTTTTATACTACTTATAAGGTGAATGTTTATGATATGCCTTTTGATATTTTTGTTGTTGTCAATAATCATGGAAAGAAAATTCTCTTTGGTTGTGCACTTCTTCGAAATGAAACAACAAGTGCCTTTCAGTGGTTAATAAAGGTACATTCTTTGTCTTATAAATTTGTACAATTATTTTTTAAATTCTATTTGATTAATTAGTAGAATAATAACGTACATCCTTTGAAATATTTTCATGCTTTAGTAAATTTGTATTTGATTAGTAGACTTTTGCATGCTTAATGAGGAATCAACCCAAGGCTATTTTGACGGATCAAGATCCATGGACTATAGAGGCAATATCAAAAGAATTGCTAGCTACAAAGCATGCCTTTTTTATATATATGGCATATTACCGCTAAATTTAGCGGTTGATTTACATCAATTCTACGTAATTAATATTCAAATTAGTGCATGGACTTTTATAAGTTATACAAGTTAGAGTCATGTGAAGATTTTGACAATCAATGGCTTTAAGTTATGACAAAATATGACATGCTCTTTAACAAACATGTAATTGGTTTATATCAAATCAAGCACTTTTGGGTATCATGTTACTTTCGTGGGCTTTTTTTTGGGTGGAATGACAACAACTGGAAGATCAGAAAATATAAATGCATTTATTAAATGATTTGTTAGTTCTCACACAAATTTTATCCAACTCATCAAACAAGTAAATCATTATTTACCATTGATTTCTTTTGTTGTATAATTTTTTTTGTTTGTTTGTTAATATATGTAGTCTTCATGTGTCATACAAAAGTTTTTAATTTATTTTACTATTTTTAATTTTAGGTTGATCTTGCCATTGAAGATATTGAACAAACACGATCACATGATACAATGTTGGAGACATATAGAGGTTCTTCTTTAAGATCAATGTCACCGTTAGAAGACTAAGCACATATATTCGATGCTTTAAGAAAATGGTATTGAATTTGTGCTACAATATTATAAAGATGAAACTAGTCAAAGACACAAAGTATTATGGGATGGTAAGATGACATATTGTAGTTGCAAGAATTTTGAATTTTGGGGTATACTTTGTTGTCATGTACTTATTGTATTCCTTGATAAAGATTGTTACCAAATTCCATCCTTGTATTTACCACCACGTTGGTGTCGTGAAACATCATTAAGTGAAAAGAAATTGCTAGTGGTGGATGATAAAAATTTAGTGAACAAGGAAAATATGATTGATGCTAATATTAATGATATGATTGATGGAGATTGCTTCATTAATTGTCCTCCGCTGTCAAAGGCAAAAGGTTGCCCGAAGCAAAAACGAATAAAAGGTGGAAGAGAATTAGGAAAGAAAAAGAAGTCTTGTGGCCTTTGTAAGCATGTTGGCCATAACATCTTAACATGTCCAGAGAAAGATAATTGTACTTCCTCAAATGGTGTAGAAAAAAGAAAAAAATGTACTTCAAGTGAAATTGGATTGAATCCAATATTTTCTTTGAAATGTTAGGCATAAACTCTTGAGCTTGTAAAAGAAAAAAATTATGACATTATTGTGTTTGTTAATTTTGACAATATTATGTCATTGGACAATATTAATTTTGACAATATAATGCCTTTGTTAATTTTGAGCTTCTCTTGTTTTTTTTGGTTTTTTTTTTTTTTTTTTGGTTTTACATTTCTATTTTGACAATATTATGCTAGTGAATATTCACATTATCATTTTCAATATTATGTCATTGTACTAAAACACTTCTTTCTACCTTTTTTTTTTATTTATTTTTATTTTTATAATGAATTTACTTAAATTTTTATAAGGGATTCAATAAATACTAATTTAAATTAAATATTCTTGAAGAAATTTAAATCATGCTTAAATTGTCCATTTATAAGGGATTCAAACCTAAACTCTAATCCATGCTAATATTACATTGTTCGTCCCTAATATTTATCTACCAGTGGTTTAGTCCCTAAAGTATTAAGTGAATGTTATTAGTCTTTAAAGTATCAACTTTGAAAACTTAATGTATTTGTTATTGTTTTAACTTTCTTTTTTGGTGTACCTATAGCATAAAAAATTCAATCAAAATTAATATTTTTCTTCGGGTTGAGGAGTATTTTCAATTCTACCCACCATAGTCAGGTTGAAAAAAGATCTAACCCAACCTAGCCCACAAGATCAGGTTGGAATTAAAAAAAAAAAATTAATTAATTGAGCATTCAAACAATACCAATACAAACAACACCGATACAAATAAGAATAAATTTATAACCTAATAAGCTTGAGCCTTCTACCAAACTAACACAAACTATTTTATTAGTGCTTCAAAGTTAGTAGGATATCATATAGCTCTATCCTAACTCGGTTGATAAACAAAAGAATAAATAATAAAATTATATAATACTTTTTAAAAATATATATTAAATATAGGTGGGTCGGGTTAGGCAAATTTACTGACTCACCAACCTCTAAAATTGACCCAAACTGATAGGTTAGGTTGAATTGGATCAGTTTTGGTGGATCGACGACTTGGTTGTACACCCCTAGCCTCTTATAGTAGAATAAATAAAGGGTAAAGAGTTGAAAAGGAAAATTTAAGATTTGAGTTTCCTCTTGTGAATTTATGTTCTCTTATCCTTCCTTATTTGTTTGGTTACAAATCTTCATTAATGGTAGATAAAAAAATATTAATGTCACTAGTAGATCTAGATGAGATCCAATAACAACTTATTGCCTAAACTTTATTATGAAAATATTTTGTAAATAGCACAATTTTTTTTTCTAAATAAAAATATCACTAATTTAAAAAGTTTGGAGATACAATAAAAGACAAAATTTAGCTAAAAACTGATTATAACTTAAAGTTACAACTTTACTCAATAAAATAAACATTATTACATATTTTGAAAATCTAATTGTTGAATTGCATGTGCTATATGCTCTTAATATACACGCCAAATTTTGTATCAATCAAATATTATTTATTATATGATCTATAAGCTTATATATTATGCATAATGTTTTTTAAGGAAATAAAATGCATATATTATACATAATTTTAAACCACAAAAACTTGGAATTTAAAAAATTTATTGATGACATAGTTATTGATCTTTAATTTTCTAGAAATTTTGCAAGCATGAAAGATATAAGAAGAAGATGTAATCTAATGATGGATTTGTCAAAATTCACCTCCAATAAAAAGATATTACAACAAATTTTGTAGTCTAAGGTTACAACTAATTTTGTAGTTAAATTTTGTCCTACAATAAAATGTGACAATATTTTCACAATATTTTTTGTTCTTACTTGTGGTCAATCCTAATCTAATATTTTGTTAATTTATTTAATTTTGTTTTCACATATGAAAGATTTGAAACTCAACTATTTGGAAAATTTTGTGATAATTTGTTGTATTGTAATACAATTTGTAATTTTTATTTTGTAAAATTCCTTCCATGATAAACACGTATCCCATCAGGCCATTGAAAGTTTTGTTGTGTCATAAATCACATCTCATCTCATTAGCAGCAAGAATCAAGTTATTGAGAGTTTTTCCTCATTTTCACCAATTTTAGTTAGTGTTTAGAAACAACCAAATTTTCACCTATTACTTTCAGATCATTCTCCATCACATGTACCATTGAGTGGATCAGGACTTAAATCCGAATGATACATAACGTTAGGGGTATGGATGAAAATTTTAAAACTTTTAAGGGATAAAGTCAAAATTAATTACTCTAAAATTTAAGGGTGTAAATTGCAATTTAGTCAAGAATAAATATATAGACAGATACCAAAAAAAACAAAAACAAAAACAAAAACAGACGTATATTAATGACCCAAATAATACATAATGCATGCAGAATTACAGAACTGGAAAAAGAAACCGGCATTGATTATATATAGAAGCTTAAATATAAATAAGTACACCAAGAAGTTAAGGCAATCTAAAGGAAGAAACTGAAGTGACATTGTCTTTAAACCAACTGGTTTCAGGACTTGACTTGTGATTACATGTATAACAAGATGAGTGGTGTTTAGCTACACATTCCTCTTCCCTTCATGACATGCCTCCATAGACCTGGAATATGGACATTCGTGATATAATCTCTCCAATCTATGCCGCACACATCAAACCCAAATTTTTTCTTCTCTTCTTCGGACATGCTTTCCATCAATCTTTGAGTATTGCTATTATCAAACCTGTTTCGCAGTTGTTATATAGTTAGAAGTGTACTAAACCATTTTTTTTTTTCCACATGATATGTGCTCCTTGACTTTCTAGTTAAAAATGTGTTTGATTGACTTTAATGTCATGTAAAAGTCACAGTGCGCTATCACTAGTTACTTACCTTCCACCATAGAATGTGTATGGCTCGTATATGTTTGCTAGGTACTTCGCTTGTTCTACTGATTTTCTGCAGATAGTTTCGAGTTTCTGAGACAATTTCCCTTTTGAAGGGGGTATAGTTGTCAACCCACTTCGCCGAATAGCATCTCCCCATAGGTGAGTGGAGAATTCTTCCATGGAACTAAATAGCTTCATAGATGGAACTTTGATTGGCCTACCCTTTGAGTCCATGCACGGAGATGAATTGTAGTATTCATAAAGCAGTTTCGCCAGGTCATTGAAAACTAGTGGATTTACAACAGATGAAGCAATCTGGTATACATTGATGTCTGGTTTTTGGGCCACTCCATGCTTTGCTATGGCTGCCAGGGTTGCATTAACAACCATGTCTGCTGGGACCTGCAAGCATTCATGTCAAGGGAACAACTTGTTAATGACCATAATTACTAGTTACATGAAATGAATTGAACTCGTAAACTTTATGCTTCACACGTCTGTTAACCTCTTTTCCCTGACTATAATGAACCAGGCAGCCGAGCCAAAATCACAACAAATTCATATCTTCTAGTTTAATAATACAACCATTCACATTTTCCCAAAAAAGATACAAAATCTTTACTTACTACATCGAGTACTCCATTTGGGTCAACTAAGAAACCTGTGAGCTGCCCTTTTCCATAGTATAACACTATAGGATCCATCATCCTGTGAGATAGCTTGTATCAGAGCCAATTACTTTTTGCATTCTATAGGTAAATACAGATTCTGAATAGGAGATAAGTACCTATTTCCTTCCATCCATCCAGGGAATGGCTCTTTGCAAGTGCTCTCAATTACGCTAGGTCGAATAATAACAACTGGTATTTCTCCTCTCAATTTGTCGATCATCATTTCTCCCATAGCCTTTGTGAACACATAAGTATCTTGCCATCCATATCTTTTGGCCCTGATAAATTAACAACTATCTTCATATTAGAAATCCAAAAAGTGAAGTATTAATTTTGCACTAAATTTATTTCTCTTTCCTCCTTAGAAAAAGAAAAAGTACTAAAGAGCAAAGAAGAGAGAAGTAACTCATCACCTTTCTAGACCCAACTCTTTCAGCTTTTGAGCCACTGACTTGACTTCAGAAGCTTCCATGAAATCTGAAGCCAACTTTATTTCACCTTCGATGTCCAATGCAGGGAAGGGTCTTGATGAAATTTCTGAAAGTTCCCTTGCTATAGTATCACCAACACTGAATGGCCTTTCCATAATTTGTCCTTGTCTTTGACCATTAACATAAGCTGTATATGAAGAAATGAATATATGCTTAACACAAAATAAGATATGTGCTCCAAATAGACCCTTAAAAATCATTCTAGTCCCATATATGCCTTTCATTTTTTTTTTCTTTTTTTATTTGGCTGAATATTTTAACTTACCTGTTGATACTTGCAAGAAGAGCTTTAGTTTCTTGCACTTCTTTGCAAAGCCCATCAGGTGGCAAGGTCCTCTTGTGTTGATATCTATAGCAACGTCATATCTGCATGCAGTACCATGATTTAAAATTTCTATAATAACATAAATTGAAAAATTACAAGGTTACTGATAAACATGAACTTCTAATAAAGAAAGGTCATAACCTTTCATCAAACGCTGTATTAGCTGCAGAATTTACAATTACGTCGACTTCTTTTGCAATAAAATCTGCTGAATCTTCATCGAAGCCAAGATTAGATTCACAGATATTCCCAACCACAGGAACTATCTTGCTCAACATGAAGGATTGGTAGGATTTTCCGTGGGTTTGTCGGAGACACTTGAAAAGCTCAGCATTTATGATCTGAAACACAACAAAATGAAATTTATCAAATTGATCATTAAAAAAATGAACCTTTATCAGAGGGCATTATAAAGAACGTACTTCACTTTTCAATCTTTGCACTGCTGATTCCTTGTTTTTTGCCTTTATCAAAAGAAAAATTTTACCAACATCGGGCTCTGTCCTTAAAATCTTCTCAATAAGAACTGATTTTTTTGAACAGAAGAAAACACATGTTATTATCAATCGATGACCAAAAAAAACTTAATACGCATAAACAAATTTCATGGAAAATGCCTTAAAACATATATACCTTTAGCTAGAAATCCAGTTCCGCCAGTGATAAGAAACCCCTTCCCTCTAAGAAATTTGACAATTCCAATACCATCATGCATCTCTACCAAAGAGGTGGTTGGTCCTCCATATGGCATCAAATCCTTCACTGCAATCTCAGTCTGGCTATTCCCATTTGGGGACAAAATCAAGCTACCTGCATCTCTCAAAGCTGCACTATGATCCGTGCTCACTAATGCAGCTCTCTCGGTAAAAACCGAAGAAATCCCACTAGGCTTTACCAGATTACCGCTCTCTTGGCAATACACCACACTCTTCCTCCTCAAGAAGCACCGGTCACGCTTTTCGGGTATTCTTAAGAGTTTAATCGGTGCAACTGAGGAAGAATTGAGGAACAAAGCCTCCATCATTTTCCAAGAAATGTGGAATATTTGCAGAGGAAACAAAAAAAGAAAAGAAAAAAGAAAGGGTAAGAAACTAGAAGTTGTGCTGTTTAAAATGGTTGGCTTAAAACCTTAGCTAAACACTTCCTGACTAAAAAGACAAGCAAGTAAACTAACAAAGCTTTATAAGAGAAGAGATGGTGTTTTGTTTGGTTTTAAAGAGAGCAAGAGAGGGGTGTGAGAGAGAAAGAGAGGTGGGGCCGATTTAAGGGAGAAGGAGATGAGGGTTAGGTAAATTTGGATACTCATTTTGTAAAACGATTTTCTATAATGGCATGGCTCTCTTTTTGCCACCCCCTTTACACTTCTCACCAACGGCTAAGATGGTGGGAAACTCTCTTTCTTCCACCTCTTTAATTTACTTCTTTTTTCTTTTTCTTTTTCTTTTTTTTTTAATTTACTTCTTTAGTAAATATGCATTTTTGCTTTTTTTGTGTGCGCTAAAACTTTTGGTGGAAAAAATTTGGGGAGAAAGAGTGTGAGTGTGACACATATAGATTGTTTATTATTTATTTTTTATTTTTTTTATTTGGGAGAGTCCATGAGTGTTACGTGGATATTTGCACTAGGTATTTTCGGACTAAGTTAGCTTCCCATTTGCTTCGCAAAACGATGATCAAATGATATTAAAGGCAAAAAGTAGAGTCTAGCTGAATTGAATAGAGTGTGATATTATTACTCAAACTGGGGTTACCCATGTCAATTTTTTTTTTTTTTTTTTTTTTTTTTTTTTTTTTTTGAAAATTACCCATGTCAAAAATTGGAACATGGCTCAAATCCAAATTTTGATTAATTTTATTTTGATCCTATAATTTTTTTTTTTCATTGAGCATGAAATTAATTAATCCTTTTTGTTTTCTAAACTAATTAACACTATATATTTCAAAAGAACAGAGATCATTTGATTACAAAGGCTAATGGTATCACGAATGAGATTCAGATCAGGCTTTTTCTAGGTTTTTTTATTTTTTATTTTTTTTATTATTTATTTATTTATTTTAAAACTCATATGTGTGTGTATATATATATATATATATATATATAGAAAATATATATTTAGAAAAATAAAAAAAAATTCAATTAAATTCTAAATTGAAATCTAATTTTACGATACATGTCTCATCTAATTTTTAAATTTTTGTGTTAAGCCAATTATTAGGTGAAAAAGTCAAAAGAGTCTAAGTTCAATTAGATTTTAAATTGGAATTTAATTAAAGTCTAATTTTTCATCATGTGTCTCATCTAGTCTAAACTTTTAAATTTTTGTGCCAAGTAAGTTAATTTAGTGTAAAAATTAGATTTCAATTAGGAGTTTGGCTTACCTCCAATACTTTTTTAATTGGAAGTATCCTTTTGTTTTAAATACACATTGGCAAGTGGTAGTGAGTTTTTATCTCTAACTTTTATTTAGTTAGTGTGTGATGTGACAGTTTTTCATTAAAACAAAAATAGATTCCAGTTAAAAAAGTATTGAAGGTAAGCTAAACCCTTCAATTAGATCTTATTTTTGTGCCACGTTTCCCATCTAATCTAATTTTTTTAAATTTTTGTCCCAAATGAGTTAATTTAGTGTAGAAAACAAAAGGTCCAATATAAATAACCTAGGTAATAATATATATATATATATATATATATATATATATAAATTTGTGTAGGGACATGTTTTTGCAGCTCAAGCCCAAGATGTATGGGATCTTGGACCAATGAGTTCAGTACAATAAATTTGTAGAGAGTGGGTCAAAGAGCTAGGCTTTAGTGAATGGGATAACAGTTATAATGAGTTTCTAAGACAATCAAACAGAAACGAACCAAGTTTGTACAAGAAAGTTTGTCCTCGGCACAATCTGAGGAGCTCTGTTCTAGTATATATTGGATCTAGTATATATTGGATGATAATGGTTACAGGAGTTGTTGAGATTGCTACAGTACTTTCTCTTTCCCTTTTCCTCCTCCTGATCTCTGGGGACTCTACTCTTATTTATACTACAAATCTTCCTTCATCTCTACCCTACACGTGGATAGTTGATGGTTTATGCTGATACTTGTCCCATCAGCCCCCTCTGGAAGTCTTCTGGGATGATTGTAAGGCTGCAATAATACTGTGCAGAGGTCACTTTCTCATTAATGTGGCCAGGGAGTTAGCTGGAGTGCATTCAGCTTTTCTCAAGATATTTTGTGATTCTTTTCTATCTTTTGTTCTTGCAATGCTTATCCATATTTCCAGAATTTCATGGATTGCACCTCTTGATGGCAGACATTCTTTATGGACCTCGGCCTTGGCTAGCCGAGGACGAATTCATCCACGACGCAAACTCCTAAGCCATTATGTTCAATATTGTCTTCCTTATCCACAGCATTAGTTTCCTTGGCTATACTTACCCATCCTCGGATGGCCCCTTATCCTCGGCTTGGGCCTTAAGCCCAAAACCCAATTGTATGATCTGGGCCCATGACCCCACAATAGCCTCTCAAAACTCTGTTTTTTTTCTCTCATCCGAGGAAAAAGGTGGGGTTTTGAATTCTTAAGAGTTAATTTTGCTTTGATTCTTTGATTTACACCCGGGGGAGTGCCGTTTCATGCGCCCCATATTTGTACTATAAATTGCTCCATTTAGAGCTACCAATCTGAGGAGTTGGTTATAATTTTGGGTCTGTCTTGACACTTATAGAAAGATGTCATGTGTGTTAATTTTCCCAAAGCATGTGGTCCGAGGACTCATGCATGGCTAAGGTTCTGCTTAACACTTAGCAGGAGGTCCGAGGGACCCAACATACCCAAGGTTCTTCTTAGTAGGAGGTCTGAGGGACCCGACATAGCTAAGGCTCTTCTTAGCAGGAGGTCTGAAGGACCCGACATAGTTAAGGCTCTGTATAATGCTTAGTAGGAGATCCAAAGGGATCCGACATAGCTGAGGCTCTTCTTAGCAGAAGGTCTGAGGGACCCGATATAGTTAAGGTTCTTCTTAGCAGGAGGTCTAAGGGACCCAACATAGCTAAGGCTCTATATAACGCTTAACAGGAGATTCGAGGGACCTAACATAGCTAAGGTTCTTCTTTGTAGGAGCTCTGAGGGACCCGACATAGCTAAGGTTCTTCTTAGCAAGAGGTCTGAGGGACCCAACATAGCTAAGGCTCTATATAATGCTTAGCAGGAGATCCAAGGGGATCCGACATAGCTAAGGTTCTTCTTAGCAAGAGGTCTGAGAGACCCGACATAACTAAGGTTCTTCTTAGCAGGAGGTCTGAGGGACCCGACATAGCTAAGGCTCTGTATAACGCTTAGTAGGAGATCCGAGGGGATCCGACATAGCTAAGGTTCTTCTTAGCAGGAGGTCTGAGGGACCCGACATAGCTAAGGCGCTTCTTAGCAGGAGGTTTGAGGGACCCGACATAGTTAAGGTTCTTCTTAGTAAGAGGTCTGAGGGACCTGACGTAGCTAAGGCTCTGTATAACGCTTAGTAGGAGATCCAAGGGGATCTAACATAGCTAAGGTTCTTCTTAGCAGGAGGTCTGAGGGACCCAACATAGCTAAGGGTCTGTATAACGCTTAGTAGGAGATTCGAGGGAATCCGACATCACTAAGGTTCTTCTTAGCAGGAGGTCTGAGGGATCCGACATAGCTAAGGCTCTTCTTAGCAAGAGGTTTGAGGGACTCGACATAGCTAAGGTTCTTCTCAGCAGGGGGTCTGAGGGACTCGACATAGCTAAGGCTCTTCTTAGCAGGAGGTCTGAGGGACCCGACATAGCTAAGGTTCTTCTTAGCAGGAGGTCTGAGGGACTCGACATAGCTAAGGCTCTGTATAATGCTTAGCAGGAGATCCGAGGGACCCGACATAGCTAAGGTTCTTCTTAGCAAGAGGTCTGAGGAACCCGACATAGCTAAGGTTCTGTATAACGCTTAGCAGGAGATCAAAGGGGATTCGACATAGCTAAGGTTCTTCTTAGCAGGAGGTCTGAGGGACCCGACATAACTAAGGTTCTTCTTTGAAGTAACTAGTTTCCCCATAGGTTTGAGTCTGAAGACCACGCAAGACCTTGGTTCTGTCTAGTACTTATATTCTTCTTTGAAGTAACTAGTTTCCTTATAGGTTTGAGTCTGAGGACCATGCAAGATCTTGGTTCTGTCTAGTACTTATATTCTTCTTTGAAGTAACTAGTTTCCTTATAGGTTTGAGTCTGAGGACCATGCAAGACCTTGGTTCTGTCTAGTACTTAGATTCTTCTTGAAGTAGCTAATTTTCCCATAGGTTTGAGTCCGAGGACCATGCAAGATCTTGATTCTGTCTAGTACTTATATTCTTCTTTGAAGTAACTAGTTTCCCCATAGGTTTGATTTCAAGGACCATACAAGATCTTGGTTCTGTCTAGTACCTATATTCTTCTTTGAAGTAACTAGTTTCCCCATAAGTTTGAGTCCGAGGACCATGCAAGACCTTGGTTCTGTCTAGTACTTAGGTTCTTCTTGGAGTAGTTAGTTTCCCCATAAGTTTGAGTCTGAGGACCATGCAAGACCTTGGTTCTATCTAGTACTTATATTCTTTTTTGAAGTAACTAGTTTCCCCATAGGTTTGAGTCTGAGAATCATGCAAAACCTTGGTTCTGTCTAGTACTTAGGTTCTTCTTTGAGTAGCTAGTTTCTCCATAGGTTTGAGTCCGAGGACCATGCAAGACCTTGGTTCTGTCTAGTACTTAGGTTCTTCTTTGAAGTAACTAGTTTCCCCATAGGTTTGAGTCTGAGGGCCATGCAAGACTTTGGTTCTATTTGGTACTTATATTCTTCTTTGAAGTAACTAGTTTCCCCATAGGTTTGAGTCTGAGAACCGTGCAAGACCTTGGTTCTGTCTAGTACTTAGGTTCTTCTTTGAGTAGCTAGTTTCCCTATAGGTTTGAGTCCGAGGACCATGCAAGACTTTGGTTCTATTTGGTACTTATATTCTTCTTTGAAGTAACTAGTTTCCCCATAGGTTTGAGTCTGAGAACCGTGCAAGACCTTGGTTCTGTCTAGTACTTAGGTTCTTCTTTGAGTAGCTAGTTTCCCTATAGGTTTGAGTCCGAGGACCATGCAAGACTTTGGTTCTATTTGGTACTTATATTCTTCTTTGAAGTAACTAGTTTCCCCATAGGTTTGAGTCTGAGAACCGTGCAAGACCTTGGTTCTGTCTAGTACTTAGGTTCTTCTTTGAGTAGCTAGTTTCCCTATAGGTTTGAGTCCGAGGACCATGCAAGATCTTGGTTCTGTCTAGTACTTAGGTTCTTCTTTGAAGTAACTAGTTTTCCCATAGGTTTGAGTCTGAGGATCATACAAGACCTTGGTTCTGTCTAGCACTTAGTCATTTAGAAAGTCGTTAGTGTGCTTTAATTTCCCCAAAGTCTGAGGTCCGAGGACCCGACATAGCTAAGTTTCTGTTTAATCACTTCAAAAGATTCTGGTGCGTGTTAATTTCCCCAAAGCAGGAGGTTCGAGGACCCGACGTAGCTAAAGTTCTGTTTAACCGCTTCAAAAAATTCTGGTGCGTGTTAATTTCCTCAAAGCAGGAGGTCCGAGGACTCGACATAGCTAAGGTTCTGTTTAACCACTTTAAAAGGTTCTGGTTTGGCCCTCGGCTTCTTTCTCTTAAGGGAATTCAACGAACTGGGCTGTTAGACCCACGAGAATTAGCCCCTTGACAAGCGCACGGGGCACATACTTGACGTCAGAAGCCCCTAGAACTGCGCTCCGTTTAGCAATCCTTCCCGCGTAATCCGTACTTCGAAATGTAGACCTAAGCGGAAGCTGAGTTATGACAACGACGGTGTGTTCTTGGAAATAATAGGGAAGCTTTCGTGTAGCTTGCACCACTGCCAAAATGGTCTTTTCGAGAGACTTTTGCTGATAGGAGCTTGATCCCACCATGATTAACCGTTGCATTCGCTAACGCACAAGCTCTTCCCACAGACGGTGCCAATTGTAGGGACACGTTTTTGTAGCCCAAACCCAAGATGTATTGGATCTTGGACCAGTGAGCCCGGTACAATAAATTTGTAGAGAGTAGGTCAAAGAGTTAGGCTTTAGTGAATGAGATAACAGTTATAATAAGTTTCCAAGACAATCAAACAGAAACAAACCAAGTTTGTACAAGAAAGTTTGTCCTCGGCACAATCTGAGAAGCTCTGTTCTAGTATATATTTGATGATAATGGTTGTAGGAGTTGTTGAGATTACTACAGTACTTTCTCTTTACCTTTTCCTCCTCCTGATCTCTGGGGACTTTACTCTTATTTATACTACAAATCTTCCTTCATCTCTACCCTACACGTGGATAGTTGATGGTTTATGCTGATACTTGTCCCATCAGCCCCCTCTAAAAGTCTTCTGGGGTGGTTGTAAGGCTGCAATAATACTGTGCAGAGGTCACTTTCTCATTAATGTGGCTAGGGAGTTAGCTGGGGTGCATTCAATGCGGTGACAGCAGCTTTTTCCAAGATATTTTGTGATTCTTCTCTGTCTTTTGTTCCTGCAATGCTTATCCATATTTCCAAAATTTCATGGATCACACCTCTAGATGGCAGGCATCCTTTACGGACCTCGACCTTGGCTAGCCGAGGACGAATTCATCCTCGGCGCAAACTCCTAGGCCATTATATTCAATATTGTCTTCCTTATCCACAACATGGATTTCCTTGGCTATACTTGCCCATCCTCGGACGGCCCCTTATCCTCGGCTTGGGCCTTAAGCCCAAAACCTAATTGTATGATCTGGGCCCATGACCCCACAATATGATTAGAATCAAAATTAGGTTTTGCCTTTGTTAGTTTTTCATACAAATTAAATTGTTTAGATTATTGTTATTTTTTTCCTGGACTAATGAGTATATTTTTTATACAGTTTCTATTTAGATATTTTATGTATGAAGATCTTGAATGTAATAAATTGTAATTGAGCTAAATGATCTCATGCACCTATCCTCATTCAATTTAGGAGATACCATTGAGCCAATTTATTCTTTTATTTTGTGTTGTATTTAGTAGAATTTCACGAACAATGATAGTGAATTGATATTGTATATGTAATATTCAATAGTAATTTTCAAAATTATATACAGCAATGTAATGAGAAACTTGGTGTAACCAATATTATTAAAATTCTAAGGAAAAATCATTTTAGTATCTCCAATTGTCTTGGTCAAACTAATGTCCTATATATTTAATAACCTAAACTAGCATTAATAGCATCACTACAATTCATCATTCCTGTGCGTAAGCACATGTTACATACTAGTAAGAGTAATTGAAGGAACAAAAAATGCATTAGTCAACTATATAAATGCATAACATGTTTTTAGTAAAAATCTAAGGGGGCATTATTTAAATTTATATCCAAATTTATTTATTTTACCTAAATTATGATAGGAATGAAGGATTTTTGAAAAGTCAAGCCCCCTGTTGGCTTGACGCTCATAGAGTTTTGATAAGTGAGACAAATTGACAAATTACCTAAGTTTGGTTTATATATATTTATATATATATATATATATATATATATTTTTTTTTTACTCAAAAAAAGATTTATATATATATTTAGAAAGAAGATTTATATATATATATATATATATTTGTTGTTTAACCATGCATTTGACATTATATTAATTCTTATCACTAATTTTCTTTATTTTATGATCATTAGTCACATTCGTTTACCATTTAAAAAATATAAAATTACTGCTGTTGTGTCGATCCGGCCAAATTCACGCGATGCTGAAAATTCAACATGTTAATTTTGATTATTTCTCCTTCATTTTCCTTTCTAATTAGCATATGAATAAAAACTTGTTTTTCTTCCTCTCCATCTCTCTCTCTCTCTCTCCATTTTAATTAGCATATGAGTAGACAATTTTTTATTTTCTCTCCAACCTTTCATATACGTTGATATAACCGTTACAAAACTTAAAAGACTATTAATCTTCTACAATCATTCTCCTTCCTCATGCTGCGCATTCAGTTATCTTTGGTCATATTTTTTTTAGCTCTAACAATTCTTTTGTAGATCTAATACTTTTTCAGCTCAACTCAACGTAGGGATAAGCATATTTGTATAGCAAAGTCTTTTCAAATGACTACTCTTGGCTATAATGTTGCCATTGACCTGTAGTTTGTTTATCAGTCACAAATTCAATGTAAAGGACATAAGTATCACATAGTAGGGTAAGACTTAGCTCTAGTCTATATAAGATGTATATCATGTTTCTTTAGTCATGCACAACATATAAGATGTATAAGATGTATACATGTTTCTTTTATTTATTTAAGGGTAAATTTCACTAAATTACTTGAGGTTTGGGCTAATGCCAACTAGGTCTAAAATATTTCAAAACTGTTCAACTTGTTCCTTAAACACAAACAATGTTATAACAACATTCTCTCTCTCTCTCTCTCTCTCTCTCTCTCCAACCTACAAACACAGTGCTAATTACCTTTCTTTTTCTCAATGAATCTTATCAATGAAACTAATATAAATATTTCAACACTCAAACCTGCAAACACAGTGCTAATTGCCTTTCTTTTTCTCAATGAATTTTATCAACAATTTTATCAACGAAACTAATATAAATATAGTTGAAAGAATATTATTCAAATTAGTTTTAATAGTAGTTTAATCTTGAGTTGAGTGTCATTTTAATTTTTTTTTAATTTGGGTGCCAGGCATAATAACAGCCATTATAGAAGCCAAGATGATTATTTCACTTACCTAGGTAATATCACCTTATCATCACTATTGTTGATTGTTTCCGTGCGTTAGCATGGATTACATATTAGTATATATAAAATGAGAAACCATTACATATTTTAAAATTTCATGGCTTAAAAAATGTGCAAGTTGTAATTCTTACACCAAGTTTAATTTCAACTTTTATATATACATATAGCCAAGAGAGAATCCAATTAAATTCTAAATTGAAGTCTAATTTTGCATCACGTGTCTCATTTAATTTTTAAGTTTGTGTGTCAAGTGAATTATTAGGTGCAAAAGTCAAAGAGTCTAAATTCAATAATATTCTAAATTGAATTTTAATTGGGGTTAAATTTTATGCCATATATCCCATCTATTTTTAAATTTTTGTGGCAAGTAAATTATTGGGTGTAAAAATTGAATAATTTAGATCTAATTAAATTCTAAATCACACACACACACACACACACACACCATAGATTCTTACTAAATCTAAGGGTGAGAAAAACACCCTCTCATATCATTAATGTAGAGTATTAATTTCCCAAATTAGCTACTTTTACTCAAATTTCTCATATTTAGGGTCTGTTTGGTAATGTTGTTTTAGTAATATTGTTTAAGTGTTGTGAAAATACGTGTGTTGAAAAAGTGTTGTGGAAATATGTGTTGTGTTGTTTAAACAACACAACCAAATAGGCCCTTAATGCCTCACGGTAATTAATCATTTTCCCCTCTCCTCCCATACTGATTCGATGGTATAAATCCCTTCAATTTTCAAGTTAAAATTCGTGTATGGTCAAAGAAGCGAGCAGGGTTAGAAAATATTGAGTTTTGAAAATTTTTGGACACTGTTAATTTTAGTTTTTATTTAGTCTGTTCATTTTCTTTTTCTTAGTTTGGTGGATTTGAAATCTAACCAGCAAGCTACCCATGGCGCTACCAATACAATACAAAAAAAAAAAAAAAAAAAAAATGAAGATTAGATCTGGAACTAGAAGATCAAAATGAAAATGGACATATATGGTTTTGGGTTTTGACGAAGGATGTAAGAAAAGAAATAGAAATGGAGAAAAAAAAGGGGGGAGGGAAATTTATTTAGGTGGACTGGTAGAGGAGAATATTAATATAAAGAGAACATTGAAGTGGTGGGTCACTGCAAGATTCTTAGAAGCATCTAATACATTTTAACTAACAATAACAAAGAATGACTGATGACGAAAGGAGGAGGCTATCTTTCTTGAATTGGGCTCATAATTTCTTTTATGTTTTCTCCGGTATAAATCTTATCTCTTCAGTAGAAAGATGATTGTGAGGAAGAGCTAGATTGGGGTTGAAGTGAGATAAAGAAATCACTCATGTTCTACTGTAGTAAAAAATTGCTCATTGGCATTGCCACCACATCTATAAGGTTTCTAAACCGGAAGGTTTACAGGGATAAAATATGAGAGAGAACGTTGTAGTTAGAGGAACTAATGTGCGGGCAAATAACTCATTAATTTTTAGACAAAATATTGATGACATGACATTTGTTTGTTTTTCACCATTAGATGTAAATGAAGACCTACTATTAAAAAGATGTGTAATTTTTGTGAAGTTACACCAGGTGTAACTTGAACTCATATATATATATATATATATATATACACACACACACATATACTAGCCTCTAAGCACACGCGTTGTGCGTGCTCAGAGACTTTTCTATTTTTTGGGTAAAGGTTAATAATTTGTATCTATTATAATTTGGAAATATATCTTTTTATTTTTCAAACAAATAAATAGGATAAACTTTAGAGGTAAGTAGTAACTATTATTTCTTTTTTGAATGTGTGATATAAAGAAAAGTTTGGGACTTTCTCAAAAAAAAAAAAAAAAAAAAAAGTTTGGGTATGAAAAATAAGATGAATGTGAGGAGAAAGAACACTATATTTTAGGAGTTTTCTTAGTTTTTTATTTTTTAAATCAGAGTGTTTTAATTTTATTGGGATGAAAAAGGAAAAAAAAATGCTGAATTTTATGGAACAAAAAAATGAACGTAAAGGAAAAAAAATATTCTAAATTTTAGGAGTTTTTTTTTTTTTTTAATTCAAAATGAAATTTGTTATTTGACATTTATGACTTTATTTCTAAGGGAAGTTGCCCTTCATTAATGAGAGTATTTTTGAACCACATAAAAAGTCTAGTTCAAATAGGAGAATCCTCTTTTTTATATATATAAAATTGTTATTATTTTTAAATGTACCCATGTATATATAAAGGGTTACACACTAATCTAACAAAAGTTGGCCGAATGAGAAGAGAATTTTCTTTTTCCGTTTCTGAATGGGTTTGGGTTTCCTATCTTTTTAGCTCAGATAACAAAACTAGGCAAAAAGATAAGGGATTTTTCTTTCCGGGCTATGGGCTGGACTTGGTTTAAAGTCTACTACTGATTTTGTAGGCCCACATAGCTCTTTGAAGTTAAAATTAGAGGTTTGGTGTTCAATAAGCATGGTTGATCTCAAATTCTTGAAGAAGTACTTTGAATTAAATAATACCAGTATCAAAATTCAACAAGGGAGAGACAAATGTATAAAAATAACTATTTACTGCACATTTCATTTGTTAGTGGATAGTTATTTTTGTACACATGTCTCTCATTTATTAGACTTTGATACCGTTTACATGGTATTATTTGATGCAAAATTCTTTCTCTAAATTCTTATAGATATTTCCCTTAGGCTAAGGTAATTTTAGGTTTACATTGTACTAGTAAAATGAATAGTACATTATACACATTTGTTTAGTCTACAATGTAAATCTAAACAAAGAGTTTTACTTCTACTAATTAGGTATTTTTGGGCTAGGCTAGCTTCACATTTTGCCATGCATAAAGTTGTTCATGCAACTTGCAAATTTGACCCACACTTATTATTCCACCCAATTTGCCTCAAACTAGGGTGGCAATTGGGTGTAAATCTTACTTTACTAGTACAAGAATGTAAATCTAAACAAAGAGTTTTACTTCTACTAATTTGGTATTTTTGGGCTAGGCTAGCTTCACATTTTGCCATGCATAAAGTTGTTCATGGAACTTGCAAATTTGACCCACACTTATTATTCCACCTAATTTGCCTCAAACTAGGGTGGCAATTGGGTGGATTTGAGTGAGTCATAAATGGGTTGAGTAGGGGTGTGCAAAAAACCCACCGACCCACCAAACCCGACCCAACCCAACCCGACCCGCCGGGTTGGGTCGGTTTTTAAGGCTTGGTGGGTTGGGTTGGGTTACAAAAAAAAATTTTATAGCGGGTCGGGTTGGGTTTTGGGTCATAAAATTACAAATCCGCCAAACCCAACCCGACCCACCCATATTTAATATATATTTAAAATATATTTTATATTTAATAATTTAAAAAAAAAATCAATTGTAGCGCACTTATACATATATATATATATATTTAAATATATATTATATATTTAATAATTTTAAAAAAAAAAACCAGCTGTAGAGCAGTATTTCCTCAGTTCCTCCTACTAATACTAGTTATATATATATATATATATATAATATTATATAATTAATAAATTTTTTTAAATAACTAGTTCTTCCTATCCTATATAAAAGCCAATTAGTTGACACAAATCCTAATAAATTACTATTGTTGTTTAGTCATTAGTGTTGTTTGCCTTTAAGGAGTTACATTGATACTAATCTTTAGATTTTTTTAATATATTAATATTTATATTTTTTTTCTACTCAATTTAATAATAATAATTAAAAAATTTGTCAAACCCATGGGTTCAACCCGACTCAACCTGATCCATGTGGGTTGGGTTGGACTTATGTGATGGGTTGGATTGGGTTGAATTTTTTTTGACCCACCATGGTGGGTTAGGTCAAAAAATCCCCTCAACCCGACCCAACCCGACCCATGCACACCTCTGGGGTTGAGTATATAAACACCTATTTACCCATTTATTCCCCATTTAATCAATTAGTAAAACTCAATCCACCCAATTACCCAATAATCTATGAATAAATATAATGAAAATATACCTAAAACCTCTAAAATAGCCAAAAATACCCTTAAGCATAATAAATTACCAAAAATACCCCTAAAACCTAAAATTCACCGCAAAACCTCCTAAATCTCCAAAATGACCAAAATACCCCTAAAACTAAGAAAATTACTGAAATACCCACGAAACCTCCAGATTTTACAATGATTTATTCATAACAAATTAAGAGGTGCAAAATGATGAATCTCTTTTCTTTTATTTTTTATTTTATAAGATGGATCTCTTGAAATAGAATTATTATTTATTTTGTTGTAACACTTTACTCATTTTGTAATGGAACGTCCATTGATGGCTCCATCTTTTTTTTTTTTTTTTTTGAGTTTTAATACTAATTATTTAATGATGAAAAGATTTAAAAAAAAAAAAAAAAATCTTTTGCAATTACTTATACATGAAAGTTTAAGGCAAAGGTCCTCCAATACCTGGAACCTGTGGGTCCCAACATAGGCTTATTTGACTAGCTGTGGGTTTGGAACCAAGCCCACTTCTTAGTCCCCTTTTACAAGGCCGATGTTGTTTTCTAAAACCATTCCAACCCAGCCCTTTTTCTTTGATTCTTAAATGATTATTTGGGCTGTTTTAAGACACTGGACTTGTTTGCAGGAAATTTTATTGGGCTGCCAACTAACGGTGTCATTCTTGGAAATCAATTACGCAAGAGAACTCATACAAACCACCAATAACTTAAAAAGTTATAACAAGCAGCTGTGTAGTACTTATGCATCAAAATAAAATCAACAAAGAAATTCACATCATCACACAGAGAGGATACCACGAGCAACTAATTAATGTAAACTCAGTTCAATTCGCAGCAGCTAAAAAGTTCAAAGCATCCAAATGTCAAAAAATAGTCAGGAGAATAGCACTCATGGAGCCCAACATATAGAAAAACATCTCTTTTCAATTCTCAAATCACGAAACTAACTGTTCTGCCCTGTTACTTGCATCTCTGCAGTTTGTTTCTCCTTTTATTTTGGTATGTTCATGGTTACGAAACCATGAAAAGAAGCCGAGCACACAAGCCACACAGCTGTTATTAAAAAAAAAAAAACCGTATTAGGTGCTTTATTGAAGTAAGATAAATAGAAAACGCATCAAATACAAATGAGTAGTAATGACTTTTAGATTCTCAAGTTATTGCACATCAAAAACCCAACTCTTGTCTGTGGCTAACAAGAGTTCTATGATTCTTTGGCTTCATACCCATGAATAAAAACAGGTGCTAATAGTAGAACTATTCTGTTCACAGTTACAAACACACATGAATATTCCACCAGAAATATAATACACAAACTTTGACTACTATCACACGCAATACTAATGTTCTTAGTGACTTAAACCGTTGACAACAAAATGAGCTTTTATTTGTTTTCATCACAACATTGAAAAGAAGTTTTAATTTCAGAAGACAGGAATGATGAACTGTTAAGTCTATATTTTTATTGGCTTAATTACAAAGCTTTATGTATTTTTTTTTTCTCTCAATATAATGTGTTTTTTGGGCAAAATTGGATTTGGCAGAAAGTACTTTAGCTTGGTCAAACTATGGTCGAAGCTGCTCTTGTGATCTACCAGCTCGAGAGTGACGTCGAATTTGAATGGTTGTTTGGGTATGACTATCGTGACCTGCCGCATCGCGACTGACATGTAGATAGATTGTTTTCTTTTATCATGATCTGTCTTTTCAACCCTTTTCAATAGTCCAACATTCACTCCTTGTGCATGGTGGTTGTGACTAGAGAGTGGGATGTAATTATATACACATTGAAAGATCTCATATCATCCCATCCATCTGGTAGAGAAAGAGAGAGCCTTTGCCTAAGAGCTAAAAAAAAAATACTCTCAACCTCTTCATTTTCACATACTAACAGGGACGGACCCAGGTAGAGGGTTAAGGGGGCTCGGGCCCCCCACCCCGGCCCCAAAAAAAAAAAAAATCTTTTAGCAAGTAAAATTTCACCCCCCCCCCCAAAAAAAAAAAAGAGGCTTGGGCCCCCCTAGTTTTTAGCTTCGGCCCCCTCCCAAAAATCATGAACGATAGAGAGCTATGTCGTCGTGACTGACGCCGTGGCCCGTGACGCTTGCGAGACCGAAGACCTGACCCATCTTCATCTAATCATCTTGCTACCTACCCAGTCTAGTACCCACGCCGGTGAAACACACGCCGCCACGCGAGACCCACTTGCCGCCGCCGCCACCCACGGAGACCCATCACACTCACAAGTATTTACTCTTATCACAAAAACTGAGAATCTGTGCTTGTGATATAAGAATTTGAGATTCATTCATAGAAATTTTGTTTGTGCTTGTGGACTTGTGTTGTTTCATGTTTGTGTTTTTAGTTTTTACTGATGAGTGATGAACTGAACTGATGTTGGTGATTGTGAATTGAATCTGTGCTGCCTGTGGTTTTTTTTTTTTTTTTTTTTTTTTTTTTTTTTTGGGGGGGGGTGGTGGGGGCTTTTTGGCTTTGTGACTGTCACTCTGAGTTTGTGACTCTCTCTCTTGCATTATATAGATAAGAGAGATAGAGAGAGAGAGAGTAGAGTTTGTAGAGATTGTTTTTTCTTTGTTGATTGGTAGTTGGGCATAATAGGGACAAGTGGAGTTGGGTAACGGACAAGTGACAGGAAAAAAATGTAAAGTTAAGAAAAGTTTTTGTTAGCAGTGTCGGTAGTGGGATTCATTGGGTTAGTGGGTCAGAATTAGAAAGATTGAGACAACACAAAGACACAAAGACATAAATAAAGGCAGACTAACCAAACACAAAGACATAAATAAAGGCAGACCAAAAACAAAAAGAAAAAAACAAATCATATAATATAGAAAATTGTAACATAAATTTAAGAAAATAACGGTGATTCTTATATGATTTTTATTTTTTTTTTTGTAGATCATGAAAAAATCAACTACAATGCTTGATTTTCTCAACAAAAAAAAAAGGTTCAACTTCAAATTCTTCTGAAGTCAACGTGGAATTGCCAACCACTAATGTTGCTATTCCAATTCTAAAAATGTGGATGTTCCAATTCTAGAAAATGTTGATGTTCCAATTCCAGAAAATGTTGATGTTCCAATCTCTCAAACAAAATTTCAAAGAATTAACCTTGATTCTTTGGATTATGATCCCAAAACACGCAAACAAATATTGGAATATCATGTTAATCAACATGATGAAATTCGACAGGCTTACATTATAAAAGGTCCGCACCAATCTCCTCTAAATACATTCAAAAAAGGTGGAAAGCACAATCGTAGCTTTCAAGCTTCTTGGTTTGAAAATTATTCAACATGGCTTGAATATTCTCCTACGACAGATGCAGCTTATTGTCTACCATGCTTTGTCTTTCATAATTCAAATGGGGTTGTGGGACAAAATACATTCATTGTTGGTGGATTTAGAAATTGGAGAAAGGTTGGGGGGCAAAGATTGTTATTTTCAATGTCATATTGGAAAAGATCCTAACTCAGCTTATAGAGTTGCCGAGCAAATGTGTAAGGATTTGATGAACCAATAGTAGCATTTACAAAGGGTAGTTCATCATTTCACTACTGAACAAATTGCAAATAATTGGTTGCAACTAAAGGCCACAGTTTTTATTGTCCGGTATCTTGCCTTTCAAGCTATAGCTTTTAGAGGTCAAGATGAAAGTTTTAGTTCATTAAATTGTGGGAACTTTTTAGAATCATTGGGTATTGTGACTTTTTGGAATGAGAAGGTTGTTGAAATAATAGAAAAATCTCCCAAAAATGCAATCTACACATCACCTAGGATTCAAAAGGAAATTCTACATGTTTTCTCAGTCAAAGTGAAGAAGGCTATTCGGGAAGAAATTGGTGATGCAAAGTTTTGCATAATGGTTGATGAAGCTCGTGATGAGTCCATGAAAGAGCAAATGGTTGTGGTTTTTAGATATATTGATGCAGAAGGCTTTGTGAAAAAACGTTTTTTTTGGCTTATTCATGTTGTTGACACTGTTGCTTTGACTCTAAAGAAGGGGATATATTCTTTGTTATCTCAACATTGCTTAGATATACAAAATATTCGAGGGCAAGGATATGATCGAGCAAGCAACATGCGAGGTATGTGGAATGGATTACAAGCTTTGATTTTGAATGATTGCCCATATGCTTACTACATCCATTGTTTTGCACATCGCCTACAATTGGCATTAGTAAAAGCATCAAAACAAGTTGTTCCCATTAGTCATTTTTTCTTACATTGCTTTTTCTAATCAAAATTGTTAATGCTTCATGCAAGCGCAATGAGCAATTGAAAGTTGCCAATGCTAATGAAATAGTACGTTTGATTGATCTTGAAGAGCTTGAGACTAGAAGTGGACTTAATCAAATTGGTACTTTACAACGACCTGTAGAAACACATTGGAGTTCACATTTTAGATCATTTTCTAGCTTATTAAGGATGTTTACTTCAACTGTTGAAGTTTTACAAAATATACTTGATGATGCAATTGATGGAGAACTTGGGCAGAAGCAAAGTCAGCGTATGAGGGTTTAACTTCATTTGAATTTGTCTTCATCTTGTATCTTGAGAAGGAAACTATGGAGATCACTGATAAACTTTGTCAAGCTTTGCAAAGCCAATCTCAAGACATTTTAAATGCCATGCATTTAGTTTCATCTACTAAAGCACTTATCCAAAAATTTAGAGATGATGGGTGGAATGGCTTACTCACCACTGTGATATCATTTTGTGAGAAGCATTGCATTGATGTCCTGGATATGAATGCTCGTTATGTTGCGAGGCGAGGTCGAGCTCGTAATCAGCAAGATAATGTTACAATTAAGCATCATTATCGAGTAAATATTTTTTATACTACAATAGATTCTCAACTACAGGAACTAAATTATCGGTTTAATGAAGATGCAATGAAGTTACTTAAGCTTAGTTCAACTTTAGAACCTTGAGAGGCATTAAAATCTTTCAGAAGTAGTGATCTTTGTTTGTTGGTAAAGAATTTCTATCCACAAGATTTCACAGATTATGACAAATAAGTGTTGGAGAACGAGCTTTATCATTTTGAGCATAATGTAGTCTAGGATCCAGAGTTCAAAAATTGAAAAGTTTATCTGAGTTGTCTCAATGGTTAGTAAGAACTGGAAATTCGGAACATTACAAACTTATTTATAGAATAGTGAGACTTGTGCTTACTCTTCCAGTTTCTACTGCTACTACAGAGCAAGCATTTTCACCTATGAAAGTTGTCAAAACTAACCTTTGAAACAAAATGGAAAATGATTTTTTGACGGACTCTTTGATGTTATACATTGAAAAGGATATAGCTTCAACATTTAGTTTGGATTCAATCGTAGATGATTTTGAAAACTTGAAAGAGCGTCGAGTTCCCTTTTCATAGAAGATTGTATAAAGAAATAATAGTGTTTCGTGTCTTTTGTTTTTGTTAGTAGATGATTGTATCTTAATATATTAAGAAACAATGATTTTTGGGTATTTGTCTTGGTTGATAGTTTATTAATACTATATGGATGCGTATTTGAAAATTTTTTTTCTCTTATCTCCAGCCCCCCCCCAACTAAAAATCCTGGGTCCGTCCCTGCATATTAGAGAGAAATATTTATTATCTTCACCTCATTCACCATCTTTAAAGTGTTGTGAGTTTGTATTAAAGGATAGAAACAATAAGAGTAGTTACAAGGCCAAATCTATTGTTAGCTTTCGGCTCACAGTGGCGTCTCTGGTCATCTAGATGAAGAAATGGCTCTGTGAAACCGGTTGTTAGCTGGAGCTTAAAGGATTCAAGTACATAGGGGGATATAGGCGTGGAAGTTTCATAGTCTTACATATATTGCAACTATTTATTTTAGTGGAGATTGTTCAATAGTGTGGTCGAGAAAGAGGTTTTTCTTCCTTTATGCTCAGGTTTTCCTCTTCCTAAAAATTTCTTGGTGTTTGGCTTCAATTTGGTTTCTTTTTCGCATTTTAAATTGATTCCTATTTGTTTTAGTTCATATATATGTTAGCTAGCAATATTAAATTTGGTTTAATTTGTAGTTTTAGTATAAAAGTGATTAAGCTAATTTTTTATGGACAAAGTTTGGCTACAAACTTGAATTTTCATTAGTTTACAATTCCACACAATATTTTTTTATTAGTTGTGAATTTTGACAAATCCACTATTGGATTACATTTTTTTTTTTCTTATATCCTTTATACTTGCAAAATTTCCAAAAGATTACAAATCAATAGCTGTGACATCAAACAATTATTTAAATTTCAAGTTTTTATAATACAAAATTATAAATAATTTGACATATGTGTCAAGAACATAAAGAACATGCAATCCAACTATTAAAATTTCAAAATATGTAACTATGGGGTCATAGAGTCCAGTAATATACACCCACCTTTTGTACTGGGCCTGAGGCCCATGCCGAGGCCCATAATTGCATATGAAGAAGACAGTAGTGATCATGGCAACCTAGGAAACCATGTTGAGGACAGCTCTATCCTTGGCTGGCCAAAGCCAAGGAAGAAGGAAAGTGATTTACCGACAAAGACAATCTTCCAAAGCACTCCAAAGAAAAGACAAGTACAACAAGTAAGCACACTGGAGCATGTCGATAAAGCAATTCCAGGAAAAGTTGCTACCTCCACATTAAATGCTTCGCAACTAACACTCTGGCCACATTAATGTGGAAACGATACCTGAGTAGTAGCTTTTCAGTCTCACAGCTACTATCTAAGAGCTTTGGGAGGAGGTTGATGTGACAAAGACCGACAACATTAGCTCTGACCTGCACGTGTACGGTGAAGATGAAGAAGAAAAATAGTATATAAGGAAGAAGGAGCTCTGGGAAAAGGGGGATTAGAGATTTTACCAGAAGACACATTGTAGCAATCTGAACTAACTTTGTAACCATCACCACTATCACTCAAGAAATAATAAGTTGAAGCTCCTCAAACTAGTGCCGAGGATTGAATTGCTTGTTTAAGTCCATATTTGTTTTACTTGTTCATCCTTTAAATCATCTTCAACTGTTGTTACACTCATTAAAGCCCAGTTCTTCTACCCATTCTCTACAAATTTATTGTATTGGGCTTGTTGGGCTTGAATTTACTTATCCCTTAGGAATAGTGCTCAATCCCGATCCCTACATTAACCATGTTAATTTTTTTTTTAAAAATTTAAATTAAGAACAACAAAAGAAATTTTAAGGTTAAAATTAATTAAGAAATAAAAAACTCCAATCAAGGCCGGCTTAGTATAGTTGGGGGCCAAAGGTGATAATTTTAAGTGGGGCCTTTGTATTTAAATATCAATTAAATAAATTTATTTGAAATTAACCAAATCAAGGTTAAATCGATGAATTAAAAAAAAATTATGAATCAATATTAACCAACTTAAATTTAATTTAAATAGAGAATCAACTATGATGGTTCAAGAATAAAGTTTATAAAAAATAATTATTTTGTTAGAATAGAGATTTATTTTATATACGATAAGCTAATACTTGTTAATGTCTTGTGCATTTTGTTTATGAGGAAATAGGTATGTGCATGTTCATACTTGTCCAATCTTATTTCAAATGTACTTAACTGTTTGTATTATGCATTTTATAAGAGAGAACTTGACCTATTTGCATGATGCCTTTAAGAATTGGGAGTGAGTCAATTATTTGCTTTGATTTGGATTGAAATTGTGTGGCTAATAATTGAAAAACTTGGAAACAGATTTCATAGGAAGGGATGAAACCCATGAATAGTTAGAAAGGAAAACTTCATTTTTTTTCAACTTTGAATAATATTTTTATTGATAAATACCATATAGATAATGTTGACAGTACATTTTGGGTTAGGATATTTACCTAGTTGCAGAGATTTGATTATTGAACTTACATCTTTTTGTTCTTGTCAATATGGACTTCATTGTATGACAATTTTTCAATCAATCACCTCAACCATTTAACAAGTGCATGATTAATTGGTTTGTCTATTTCCTTGCGGTTCTTAATGCAAGGGAACATTGGTGGCTATGCATCAATCTTTGAGAAGTACCAGGAGAAGGTAGAATCCTTTATGTGAGACCCTTTAAACATTAGTACGTCAGGTTGTTTTGCATTGAAATAGAA
Source organism: Quercus lobata (assembly GCF_001633185.2). Lineage (NCBI taxonomy): Eukaryota > Viridiplantae > Streptophyta > Magnoliopsida > Fagales > Fagaceae > Quercus > Quercus lobata. The sequence continues at coordinate 25,217,714 of NC_044910.1, read as the reverse complement.
TAATATTAAGATTAGGATTTTGATCATGCATGGTTCTTGTACTGATTCATTTCTCTTCTTCTCTTCCCTTTTTTTTTTCTCCTATATCTAGTTAAAATACTTAGTTCCTTTATGTTAATATGAAAATGTCTACATAAACTTCAAGAATGAAGAATTTAGTAACTTGGAAAGCTAATTGAATTTTGTTTTGATATTTGTGTTTTGGTATAATATAGATTTTTTTAATATGTGGTTCTTTAAATTTTATGTGCATGGCTGTGGGTTTTTATTTAATTTTTTTTTTAAAAAGAGAAAAACCTTAGTTTGAGGGTTGGGAGACCCTCAAAAAAAGGTTATTGTTCTTTTATCCCTTTTAAATTTTTTAAAGGTTGCCAATCCTTGATAAAGATAAAACATTTGTTTCGAGGGTCATATAGTCTGTTGAAATTTCAATTTCAAGGGTCACGAAGGTTGTAGAAATTTCTGTTTTAAGGGTATTTGTTTCAAAGGTCATCAAGGGTCAATAATAACTTTTTCAAGGGTTTTGACCCTCGAAAAAAAAAATCAACGTTGTTGTAGTAAGTATACTAATTTTATTGGAACATCTTCTTTAATAATGATTTTTATTGTTAGCACAGTTTCTATTACCATGTAGTACGCAATTAATGTGCTAACAAAATATTTTTAGTACAGCTCACGAGCTTTATTAGTTTGATTAGAATACATAAGCAACAATGTAGAAACTATATTATTAGTATGGAGATGGGTATTATCAAAGGTATAGCCTCATTGGATTAAAACACTTGGGCTTAACGTAGCAAAGGCAAGGAATTCAGGATCTTGCTCCAATATAGACATAATGTTTTCATCTAAGGTGCTACTAATGTTTTCATCTTGCTCCAATATAGACATAATGTTTTCATCTTGCTCCAATGAATTTAGGATCTTGCTCCAATTTCCTTTGAAAATTGCGTGTTTATTGCAATGCATTGTTATGTGCTACTAATATGATGTGTTTAATATATTCAGGATAGCGCTGCATCTAAATGAGGAGTCTTCGTGGATATTGAATGGCATTATTTTGTATTAATTTTTGGCTGATCATAAAGGAATATTGTAGACATGAATATTATTTTGATATTATAGACAGGTTGACATGTAGACAGGTCAATCATGCCATTCAAAGATTGACAAGCTTTTTTGTGAACAAAACTTTTTAGTTGAATCTCTTGTATATGTAGACAGCTACATTGATGCTTTAACAACATAGAAGAGTTTAAGAGGATTAAATAGTGAAGCCATGCATTGTTCTCACGGTAAGTTTGACATATATAAATACCGTTTCGTAATTTTTTTTTCTTTATTGTTATTTTAGTATTTTTTGCTGATTCCATTTGTGTGATTTTGTTGGATAAGAATTTTTCCATTATCGCTCATGTTGATCATGGTAAGTCTATGCTTGCTCACAGGCTTTTGGAGCTCACTGGGACCATTAAGAGAGGCCATGGTTAGCCTCAGTACCTTGACAAATTGCAGGTATATCAGTACTTTTAAAAGAATTTTTTTTGTTGTTGTTTAGGAAAAACATGAATTGGGTATTCAATGGAATTTGTATTGCTTTCGAGTGGGCTTGTTTAAGAGTGATGAGTGAAGTTTATACTTGTTAAGTTGTCTAGGAAGAGACATGAATTGGGAATGATATGGAATTTATATTGCTTTTGAGCATACGATGCTTTTCATGGGTTTGTTTCTGAGTGAAGAGTGAAGTATATGCTTGCTAAATTGTTTAGGGAGATACATGAATTGGGTATTCTATGGAATTTGTATTGCTTTTGATGAGTTTGTTTCCGAGTGAAGTTATAGACTCTTCCTAGTTGGTTAGAATTAAAAAAAAAAAAAAGAACAAGATGAGTTTGCTTAGTTGTTTAGGAAGAAACATGAATTGAGTATTCTATGGAATTTGTATTGCTTTTGAGTTTGTGGTGCTTTTGATGAGTTTGTTTCCTAGTGAAGTTCGAGTCTTATTAGTTTATTAGAATGATAAAAGAGAAAAGAAAAGAGTTTGCTAAGTTGTTTAGGAACGTACATATAAACACATAGCCTAATTGTAACATATTAAACAAATTTAGGAAGCTTTTTGAAAGATGCAATGCTTCACTCTCATATATTCATCCTTATTTTTTTTGGTCCAAGCCACTATCATTTCTTAGAAAACTATTGAAAGGATAGAAGCTATATAAGATCGCATTTGGTAGTGCTGAAAAGTTGTCTAACTTCACTAATCTTGTTTTTAAGAGCGTCTCTAGCTGCTGTATATTTTGATCATAGCATTCAATTTTGGAAAATTCAAGGTTTTCTTTATATGAAGTAACTTATGTTCTTCTCAGTTCTCTGCTTGGTTCGAAATAGCTGACTGCTGAGTTTATATTTTTACAGTTCCATATTGGACATACATTGTGTTCTACCTGTAAAACAAGGGTACAAAACTGATGCCCCACTTGTAGACAAGAGCTTGGAGATGGGAAGGCACCCCTAGAAGCATCCAGGATAACCATAGGAAGGTTAGAGACAGTCATGTGCATACCCAATGTTTGAAGTTGAGGTATCTCAAAATCATGTGTTCTTGCTGCATCTTTTTGTGTCAAATGTACACTAAACTTTCCTCCATTTTGTTGTTGTATTGAACTCCATATTCCTTAAAGATTGATAATTTGCCATGGATTTTGAATCAACATTGTGATAGGTTTGAAAAAATTTTGGCTTGTTATTTGTTGCATGCAACAAATAACAAGCTGGAATTTAGTGTGTGACAAGTTTCCTATAGCAGCGTTTGTAGACAAGCATTTGCCATCTAGCCTAGAAAAAAAAAGGGTTATAACTGCATTTTAAAAACGTGGCTATAGGTGATAGCTATAGCCGCATTTTAAAAATGTAGATAAAATATGTCTCCCATGCGGCTAAAACACGTTGGATAGGCGGGTAATGTATAACCTATAGCCGCGGTTTAAAGACCTATAGTCACGTTTATAAAACGCAGCTATAGCTGTCCCCTGTAGTCACTTTTTATAATCATGGCTAGAGTATGTCCTATAGCCGCGTTTCTAAAAACACGGCCATTTGTCCTAACCTATAGTTACGGGTTTTAGGCCACGGTTGAAAACGCGGCTAAAAAAAACGCAGCTATAGGTCGAATTGTCCTATAGCCACGTTTTAAAAACACGGCTATAGGACTTTTTTTTGTAGTGCATGCCTCAATTCCATTGCCAGAGGTGGTATTTTGGAGCACGATGAGATTCCTACTAGAACCACCTTCCCCCATGAGCCCAACCCTAATGGGTTTTCCCCATCCAAATTCGATATCATCAAAACCAAACGTCAACCAACAAGCGAAATAAAAAATTTCTGGGTTTTAAAAACCATTGCTGCCTTCTGGTATAAGTACTTGATCCTAGTTGTAAAACCTTCATGACCTTGTCGAATTATCACATCACTGTCAATTTTCGCCACAGCTTCTCTTAAGGTTGCCACGAAGCTTGATCTCTGTTGACTCTACTGAGTTATAATCATTGGCTACAAATGCATACCAAAAGAGATTACCCATAGAATTATACGACATGTGTGGACTTTTTTTTTGTCGAATGTTTGCCGCTTGGACCAGTATAGATGGCCTTAGAGAACCAGATGTTAATCTAGAAGCAACTCTATCATGTATATATTGCGTGGAGGAAAGTATGCTAACAATGATGCCTCAGAAAAATTAGGAGGTACTAATTTGTTACAAGGCTTGGTTGCAATGGCAGCCTAAGTCTTGAGGAATGCACTTAGGGTTGCTCCATTTGTGATCTTATGTGACGCGCATAAACTGATTACTATTCCACCATAATAAAAAATGTTGACTTGTACAGCTAATTGGGCAACTTCCATTGGTTTTGGTTCTTTGCGAAGTTGACAACAAGGAAGAAAGTGGTTTAAAGACTCCGTTTTAGGATGTTGAAGAAAGTCAAACAGAGAGCAATGGACTCGGGACTCATTAAATGGAATGCCCTCGTTGTAAAAATCAATAAAGAGTTTGTCTTGCATCCTTCCAGAAAATGGGTAGAAGCTATTTAGGGTTTCTAAGAGTGAGTTTTTTAGGTGATCAGTTGAAGAGGTTTGGGGACTCTTAAGCTATGTTTGGAAGTTTGGAGAGAGAGAGGAGAGTAGTGGGGAGGAGAGTAGAGGGGAATGATTATCCTCCATCTTGTTCGGATGTTTTTAAAATTAAGGAAGAAGAGAATAATTAGCCTTTTCATAGTTTGTAATTTTGTTAATATAATAAGGATAAATTTGGTAATTCATTTGATCAAACATTTCTATGCTCTACTCTTTCTCTAAATCTCTCCAATTTGGATGAATTAAAAGTAACGGATTAGAAATAGTTAGAACCCCTCCAAATCCCTCCCCCTCCTCCCTTAAAAAATATCCAAATAAGGTAATTTAACTTACTCTCCCTCCCTCTACTCTACTTCCCTCTACTCCCCCTCCATCCAAACAAGCAAGAGTAAAAGAGGATAAGTGGAATATAGGTTGTAGGAGTGAACTGGTCCAGGACAGAAAGTTTGAAGGGTTTTAGATGGTGAATTGCTAGTGAAGATGGTCTAATGATTTCTCTTGAGATGATATTAATGAAAACCATCTTTTTTTAGACAAAATTTTATCTTTAACAATCCGTGGGTTCTATATATGTTTGCTTTACCTTCACAAAGATAGCTTGGACAAAGATCCTATTCCCTTTTATAGAGACTGAGAGTACATAATTTTTATGCACAAATTGCTAGTGCCTAGTTGTTAAGAACCAAATTGGATAGTAGTATTTTAGCTGGAATAATTATTGGGTTTGGCTTACCTTTGGTACTTTTTTAATTGGTTATATTATTTTATTTTAAATATACAATGACAAGTGATAGTGAGTTTTAATCTTCACCTTTTATTTAGTTAGTAGGCGATGTGGTGGTCTCTCATTAAAACAAAATGAGATTCCAATTAAAAAAATATTGGAGGTAAGCCAAACCCATAATTATTAGTTCATAGTTAGCAATTGGTAGTTGGCACTTAATTTAATGAAATTTGGCGAAAATACATTTTTGGTCCCTATATTTTGGATCAATTCCCATTTTGGTTTATAAATTAATTTTGCTACTAATGTAGTTTCTAAAAAAAGAAAATCAATTATATTTTGGCCCCTGTCGTCAACCCACTAACAAAAAATAATAAAAAATACCACGTCAACATCCATGTTAGCATTTTAATAAATAAATAAAAAGCCACTCGGAAAATTAAAAAACAAATAATGAAATAAATTTTTAAAAAAACCTTAAATCTGTTTTTCTTTTTTTAGTTTAAAAAAAATCTGATTTTTTTTTCTTTTCATTATTAAATTTAAAATAAAAAAATAAAAAAAACCTAAATTGAGTTTTCTACTATTTTCGGCTCAGGTCATTCTCAAACATCTTCTACACTCAAGAGAACTTTGGCGCAACATCTCCTCCAGTTCCAAACCTTTTAACGCCAATGCAGAAATCCTCTTCGATTTCGTCTCTCTCAAGGACCCTCATTTTTAGATTTATCACTAATCTCAATGATTCTCACCTTTTCTCTTTTGGGTTCTTATCAAAAAGATGAATAACGCTTGGATTGGTTTAGAAAAAGCTCCTCAAGGAACTCTCAAGAACAAGATGGATGCTAATGTGATATTTTTATTATTATTTTATTAACTATGTTAGCATCTATGATCTAACATGCCACTTATGCACTATGTTTGCCATGTAGGACTTTTCTCTTAGTGGGTTGATGGCAGAGATCAAAATATAATTAATTTTCTTTTTTTTAGGAACTATATTAGTAACAAAATCAACTTAGGAACTAAAATGAGAATCGACCCAAAATGTAGAAACCAAAATAGTATTTTCACCCTAAAATTTTAGCCGGAATAATTATAACGGGTCGGTGTGGCATGAATAAGGTCCATTTGATTAAAAGGCTTAAAGCCTTTTTGCCGTATAAGGAATCCAAACTCCCCTTGGATTCAAAGATTGTGTGCCGTACGGCACCTGTGCAGTAAGTTCAAGAGTACCTATTAATTAGTAGAATTAATAGAATTTTAGTAGAATTTTAGCTGGAATAATTATTAATTAGTAATTGCCAGTTGCCACTTAATTTAATGGAATTTTAATCGGAGTAACTATTTGTTGAGTTGGTGAGGCTTGAATATGGTCTACGTAATTAAATTTAGGCTTAAAGCCTTGTTGCCTTTAGGAATCCAAACTCCACTTGTATTTAGAGATTGTGTGCCTTACGGTACTTGTGCAGCAAGTGCCAGCCGACCTATGCTAATATAAATATACCATTAGAGTAATGTTTTTATTTTATAGTGGAACTTTTTTTTGTCACATATGAATTGTAATGTTGTTATTTTATAGTGGAACTTTTTTTTTGCCTCCACCTATGAATGTAGCCATTTATCTGTATCACGCAAATTCAGAACTTGTTTTTTTTTTTTTTTTTTTTTTTTCTTTAATTTTGTGTAAACATTTATTTTCACAAGACTTGCCTTGATTTATTTTCACAAGACATGTAGTGATGTGTTTTTTTACAGTTTTTTATATTATTTATAAAATTAATATAAAAAATTTCTTAAAATAGTTTATGAACAAATGTTCTAATGGCACATGTTAACCGGGCTTAATAAAAAATACAATTTATTTCAGTGGAAACATTAACTTTTAAATGTTTTAAGGAATGGCTTGCTCAAGCAACAAGTTTCGAATGACGATTTAATATTATTCTAGGAAATGATACAAAATCCAATATTTAACTCATCCAAATGTAGCATAAATTTGGTTTGCATGCTTTGGTTTGTTGGAGACACATTGTTCAATCAAAAAGTGGATGAGATATGAAATACCAGAATTTTTTTTAGGGAATATAACACTCACTACTCTAAGGAATCAACCTAAAAAATACAGCGAAATAAAACTCATCCCCTATCAAAATCCACAGAGGGACTAGTTTTTAACAAGAAGAAATTCCTTCTTCTCACAAGCCAAAGTCTGAAAATGATACTCGACATTCTGTCTGATTTCTATAAACCAACTTGGAACGTTCCAAGTTGGTTTAATATAAGTTCTAGCATGAAGAATGACAACTTACATTTTCAAGACCAAAACATTTAATTAGACTAAAACGCTTGACCAAATAATCAAAAAACAACTAATAAGACCCATTAACAAGACTTAGAAATCGTAAAATATACTTCAGAGAAAAAAAAAAAAAAAAGCCACAACTATAAGTCTCTCAAAAGACCAAATTTATTGTTTTTCAAGAATATTATGCTGCCAAATTGTTTGTAGTAAAATAGCCATAACGCACCCTAAAAATGTTGAAAAGTAATTAGTAATTATCAAATGGCTCTCTAGTTGTCAAAGAAAGAGGCAATTCAGTCTATATGTGCCACCAAAATGAATGGAAGCAACGTGAAACTTACACCTCAAATGGCTGGGTGTCATTCAATGAGAAATTAAGCAAATTTTAGAGTTTGTTTTCCATAGTATTGCTGAAGCTTGAAACCGATCTAGTACTTCTATAGATAGATGTAGTGAAGCAATGTTATATAGAATTCTAATGAAATGAATTAGTAACAAAGAATTTGAAAAAACCTTTTGTTAATACTGTATTTTGTCCAGTTTCAATAAACGTACTCAAGATTTTGATTTAAGTTTTAAAAAGTAAAAATTATGTTTTGAAATAAGAAATTACACGGAAAAAGTCTATTTATCCCGATTGGACGTTAGATAAATCATTTTAATGCTCCAAGAGTTCAAATTCCAAAATTACTAGTATTTTTAGCCAAAATTGATCAACGTTGACTAACCCTAATTAGGACTAGTTAAAATGTTGACCAAAAATATGACCGTTTGATTGAGATAATTTTTTTTTTCCATCCTAAAGATCATAAGACTTCCTTCAAAATGATATTTATTGGGCCAAAATCAAAATTTAAATTGATGAAATTTAATAAAACATCAAAATTCTAATTAAAAATACTATTTCTTTATTTTTTTGTAAAAATGCTTTTTGGGGGCTTTCTCGTGCAATAAATTATACAAATCCAGCCATAATGGGTGCAAATAACCTAGACCACATTAATTTATGATGGATTATATACTCTACAAAAAAAAGGGCTAAACAATTTCTCCTATGGAGTAGGAAAAATTAATTTTTCAAGAAAAGTGCTACATAATTTTTTGCACTACATCACTTCCCTTTTTAACTCGATATCTCAGCAATTGTATGAGGTTAAAACCTATGGAAGTTAGATATCTGGACCTTTCTAGCAATGTCAAGTTTGAAGAAACTAGAGCTTTGGAAGACCTCTAAACAACAACACAAAAAATAGAATTGGATAGAGGGACAAAACCAAAAACTGAGAAAGGAAAGAATAGAGGAGTTTCTAGAAGGCTAATGAGGTGGTGATAGGTACACACCATAAGTAGGACCCCCTCTTAAGGCTCGTGCTCAGATGGTAGACTTTCGCAATGCATTATATCTCCTCGGCCAAGTACCCCGACTAGTTCTCCTTGGCACAACTATCTCTCCTTGAGAGGGATAGTGCAGATGGAAGGACTCTCCTTAACATAATTATTCATGTTATGGACTTGTTTGGGCCTTTCTTTACTATCTATTGGGCCCTAAGCCTTGGGGCAATGATGTAACGTTATTCTGGGCCGATTAATGCCCACCCACAATATTAATGCCCACCAACATATGCTCTTTACATTATGCCATTTAATTTATGCACTTTAAATATATGTCATTTATTTTTCAAGTCATTTAAATTCATTTTCTTTTAAATTATTGCATTTATTTTCTTGTTTGAAGTTTAGGTTTTCCTTTATATTTGATATGGGTATATGCTATGTGTGAAAGTTTTAACCTTCTTTAACACATAGACATACTACATCTCATGGATCTAAAGGAAAAACCAACCTTGCATCTTGTGAATTATTATTTCATATATAGTGAGTGGAGGCTTGTTCTTGTGGACCACCATTTTTATTTATTTATTATAGATATAAGAATTTAATTAAGGTGGGACTTCCTAGTCTAAGCCTATATCCTAAATCAATATGGTGTGTGGAGGGGGAGAGGATCACCTCCAGTTTAGAAATATGTAGTTTTCTCCCATTTTAAAATGGATGAGTGACACATGGAAATAAAATGATCTAACGGCTGGAAAATAAGTAATTTGTTTTATCAAAAATAGAAGCAAAGCAAACCTTTAGGCTACAGTCATCAGAATCGGAGCAAGAAAAAGGCAGTGACTTGTCGGATTAGGAGCCACAGTCAATGACGACGGCGCGTGGATTGACGGTCAAAGTGCATATTGCGCTTGGAGGTGCGTGATGTCGATGATGGAGGCCGGAGTCTTGGTTTTTGCATATCAGAGGTCAACGAAGAGATCTAAGGCAGTGACAGTCTTGGGTTGAACGATGGATGTGGTGAAGGTAGGGGTGGTTCAGAGATGGTGAAGGGAGAGGTAAGTGAGAAATGATAAATTGTTGGTTTTTTATATATATATTTTTTATCAGTTAGATCATTTTATTTCCATTTGTCCCTTATCCACTTTAAAATGGGAGGAAACTGCAGATTTCTAAACTGAAGGTGATCCTTTCCCATATGGAGGCTTGTCCTTGTGCAACACTATAGCGCCCTGGTTTCTAAAGTGTGATTTGGAAGAAGCTTCAGGGGCTAATGGGTAATTTACTCACAAGATATTTTTTTGGCAAAATTGATAATTAAGATTTTTAACTTAAGTCATCCCCCCCCCCCCTTTTTCTTCTCATTTTCACGTTCATATCTCTCTCTCTCTCCCTCTCTCGTTTTTCTTGTGCTACCAACCTCTCCCTTCCTTTCTCCTAAATCTCTCTCCCTCTTCATCTCTCATGATCAGCCACCACTAGATCATCCCTCTAGCCACCATATACTCTCCATTATTTGTGCCCTTTCCCAACAAAAATCTAAGGTAAAAATCTCCAAGACCCACCTTTTAAGGTCATGGGTATTTATCCTATTTTGTTTTTATTGCTCTTTGATTTTATGGATTTTGTTTTGGAGTTGTTTTATTGAGTTGTTGGGATGTTTAAGACTTTATTTGGAGGCTTTTTGATTTAATGAGTTAAATTGGATGTTTTGTTTGGCAACCATGTGAGTTTGGTTTCTTGAGAAATCATATGGGTTTTTGATTTATGCCAAGGATTGGGATTGATTGGGTTCTTGGCATTTTGGAAAGATTTTGACATATGTGAAAGTTGATGGCATTGACTATGAAATTGTTCAATTGATATGAACATTATGCTTGTTGCATGCCAAGTGTTTGATAAATTGCCTATTTGAGTTATGGGATTGAATTTCTCACTTGTGTTGTGATGATTGTTATATGAGGTTATTGGTTTCATTCCTAGTTTTTAATATGTACTAACACATGTAACTTTGAGGTTAATCAAGTCTTGAAGCTTTTGGCATAGTATTAAAATTATAGTAATTAAATTTCTTTTGGGACTCTAAATCTGTCCCTGACAGATTTGAGTAAGCTGCACTACGTGATATCTTATAAATTATAGAAAAATTATTTTGAGCCAAATTTTTGGTGGTACATACTAGACATATAAGGGCTTCTTCCTATTTAATTTCAAGCTTTTTGGATAGCACTAAGTAGACCAAACAAATTTACTAAAAAGAACTGACCTGTTGCAAATTTAATCGGAAAGTATGATTAGAATGTTGGGTTTTAAGGAATTACTCCAAGCTTTTATTGTGTGGTTTATCTTGTAAGTTCATATGTGCTTTCTTTGACAAGTTTTTTACTTTGGAAAATTTTATCACTGAAAGTTCAAATATGTGTATAAACACCTTTGAACGTTTAAACCCCCAATTTACAAATTAACCAATTCAAGCTATATGTCAAACAACTAGTGTGCGGAAAATGAACATAAGCTATAATATGGAATTGGAAAAACTATCTAAGCCAAATTAAAATCACAACCCAAAGCAGATAATAAAAGGCAAAGATAAAAGGGAAGGAAGATGCAAACACAAAGACAACATGCGATGTGTTATCGAAGAGGAAACTGAAGCCCTCGGCGTAAAACCTCTCTGCTGTCCTCCAAGCGGTAAACAATCCACTAGAAAATGTAGTTGGGATATATGGACAGCAATAGACCCTCCAAGCCTAATCTACCCAGTGCACCTAAGCCCTCCAAGCTTCTTGCTCCAACGAGGTTGCGCCGAACCTTTTTCTTTTCTAGCTTCTCGGATTCCGCTACTAGACCATAGCATCAACCAATGTAGATTGGTTCCTTCCTAAGTGCTTCCCAGAAAACCAAACAGCCCTCTCATAGTGATGAATATGGTGAGAACAAGGTTTTGGTAAAATGCGTCTCAAGGATTTAACAATGGAGAGGAAGAGAGTTGAGGAATTTGAAGAGACTCTAATGTATAGATTGTAGGTAAATCAATCTTGTTTTTCTTTGGGGTTTCTCTCTCAAAATTCTCTCTGGAAGCTCTTTTTCATTTGTGGGTATAAGGGGTATTTATAATGGGGAGAGAGGAGAATGTGAAACGACAGGATTTACAAAATAGGGGTGGCTCGCGGCTTGGTCTCGCGACTTGACTGAGTCGCGAGATCCAGTCGCGAGATAACCGCATGGCCAGTTGTACTGTTTGTCCTGTAGTGCTCTATCTAGCATGACTATTCACCTTCTGGCACGCTTGGCATGTGTGCTACGTCTGGTGACTTGAATCCGCGAGCCACCCGCAAGAACAAGCCGCAAGTCTCTATTTTCTTGCACACTCTTGAGCAATCAACACTCTATCTCACTCACTACCTTTACAACAAACCCACCTAAATACAGGGTTACTAAATGTTGAAATACAAGCAAATTGGCACGGAATAAAGTCAATAAAATGGTTGATTAAATTCAACCTTACAATCTCTCCCTGTGGCTATTCCATGACAAAACTCTAAAACAGACTCTAGACTTAACATGTGAGTTGGGAACAGTTGAACAAAACTCACTCACACCTAACTCTAGAAGTTGTGAAGCACTTGAATCATAAGAACATGAAACTCCTAAAACACAACAATACATCATGATCATTGTATGCAGAAAAGCATGAAATGCATATGAAACAAGCTTAAGATGATCAAGTAAAGATGAGGAGAAGTTTCAATACATGGCTTGATCAACCAAGTAATCATCACAAGGTAGTGATCACAGTGCTCATTCACACTTGGAATGAACACTTGAACATACAAGTTAACAAGAACAAAGCAAGATACTTGTATGCCCAACACTCAACCAATGCATAATACACTAAGTATATGCATCTAGGAACAATCCTACAAGGGCATAAGAGTGACAGTACTTAAAAAAAAATGCAAGACATTTAGATAGAAGTATTGATTTAAACAAAGCATAAAAGACTGCATTAAGCAAGGTACAAACCATAAAGCCTACAAATATGCATAAAAACATAACCCTAAAAGCTTACATAAGCAACATGGGTACAAACACAAAATATACTGAATACCATCAACAATGTATATAAAAGATTAAACAAAGTTCAAGTTATGAGTTAGAAACAAATATACACCAAAACCACAGTGAATCAACCCCATAAAAAAAAACACTAAATATCCAAAAAAATATAACCACAGATAGATAATGTCTGATTTTGACTGCTCCCCCTCAACATATTACTCCCCCTTAAGAGCTGCTTTTCTACTTCTCATCAACAAAAATCTCCCCATTTTTGACCGGAATGGCCAAAGGATCACTGTCCATGCTGGATGGTGAAGCTGTCAAGTTTTGCAGACAGAATATCAATCTGGTCCTGCATGGCTGCCATCCTCTCAGAGTGCTCAGTCTGGACCCCTCTGATTCCATCAAGTCGTTCCAGAATGACTTGAAGTGCATCTGGAGGTGTATTTGAAGAAGTTAATGCTCTAGTCCTTTCGCCACTCCTCCTGGGTGTTGAGGTTGATGCATGCCCTGCTGCCTCTGCCTCAGTCTCCATTGGGACACCCTCTCCTTCATCACCTTCATCTTTTTCACCTGGAAGCTGAATACTTATCCTTTTGAAGGTTAGCTTGTTAATTGCAGAGGGTGTGGACATGGGACTGATGTCTCGAGGGATTGGAACACCCTTCTTTCTAAAGATCCTCATCAGCAGACTAGTGAAGATCAGTTTAGGTCTAGAAGCGCTTCTAGTCTCATCCACAATAGTGTCATATATGTGGGAACTGATGTCAATGAATGTCTTTTCTTTGAGATCCATCAGAAAAATTACTCTTGCACAGTTGGTTGTAGTCAACTTCCTTATGGGATGTAGGTTAAACATCATGATTATAGTGAGACACCTCATGTCTACTGGAAAAGCTGTGGTATTCAGACATTTCCCTTCTCTCTGTCCACCTATCCTCTGTTGAACAGTTTCAATAGACACAATCCTATCTTTGTAATTGACAAACTCCTGATCTTCTAATCCTTCAAGACCTAACACATCATCAATGTCATGTGCATCCAAAGTGAACTCTTTACCTCTAACCCAGCAGCTTAGATCATCCTCCCTTATCACAGCATTAGAATGAAACTCCCTAATTAGGGGTACACACAACTGGGAGATCACACAGAAGCTTATCTCATCCTCTCCCTTTAAAGCAGCTGGGGATAAAAGTGTCCCTTAAATCCTCCAAATCCACAAATCTTTCTTGAATAATTCCTGCTTTTAAGAAGAAGTCCTTGTATCTCTCAAAGTGAGAAACAGACCTAAACAAGTTAGGGTCCATTTTCATTCTCTTATCTGCCTTCTTTGCAGGTGTTTTCTTCTTTGGGGATGAAGGTGCCATCTGTGAGCAATCAGAAAAGGCCACAACAACATAGAACAATACATGTGTAGAACTAATCAGTACTATGTAATTAACAAAAAAATTGCAGCCACACAAATGAACTTAAACACTTAAACCTTATGCTACTTAAATCAACCACACGGATGGACAAGCCTAAAAGAGGATACATAAGTTCAATAGGTAAAATGCAGGGTAGTATTAAAGCAGCAGAGATTGAAAACATCCTAAAGACAGATATAGGTCAATGAGACATACATTATGATGAGAATGACATGGCTCAGAGAACAAAAGACAGATTCACACAATAGAGGAACAGGCACATTCAACATAGTACACCATACATCCAAAATAGGAACATTATGAATCAACATATCAACATAAGATCAAACAAGATGAGTAACCAATTAACAAACCCTAGTTAAGCATATAATGAAGAACAAAACCCAACAACTAAATTAAGCTCAAACTAAATCAATAGCTTCCACAGGCTAAGCATGGACAAAGAGTAACTGCCGAAACAAAAACCCATCTCAAAAACATAAACAAATGCTAATAATTTAGAGGGAAAAACACAAAATCAAGTAAAATAGAGTTCAAGAAAGAAAACCTATACCTGTTACTTGAAGATTTTGAGAAGAAATGAAGTACCAAAGGAGTTTGAAAATGGGTACACGGAGTGTTTGGGAAGGAGACAGTTGAGAAAGAAAATGAATAGTCACAAAAGTTCGAGAGAAAACTGAAAAAAATTTAAAAACTGCCCCTATTTTTGCCAAACACGCGTTTTTCGCGACTTAAGTGAATCGCCAACAAGTCGCCAGGTCAAGCCGCCAAAACACTCAAAGACAGAATTTTGAAAAAAATTTCTAAGTGTTTTTCGCGACTGGAAGGTCTACCCGTGAGATAGTTGCGAGCTGAGCCGTGAAAATCTCTGAGTAACCCTCGCGACTAGACCTTCCACTCGTGAACAAGTCGCCAAAATTGACCCGCGAACTCGTGACTGAGGCCCGCGACTTGACTTACCCGCGACTGAGTCGCCAAAACAGGGCAAAAATGAATTTTTGAAATTTTCAGATTTTTCTAACAAAATACTTTCCAAAAACACTTAAAACACTCAAAAATCTTTTTGTGCTTGAATCAACAAAGATTGAGCATGTGAAAACACATTTCATCAAGTACAATCACACAAATGAATATGGTATTTATTGAACATAGACTTGTGTGTTGTGTGTGGATATCAACAATGAGATAGTCCTTAGTCTAATGTGAAGTTTCAACGATCAATTCAACCAAGGCATACACAATTAGCACTAGATCATGTGATCCATCTTAATTATAGAAGTATGCATATATGACCTCCCACAAAGCTTGATAACATAACTTGGAGCTTTACATTTGACTCTACTTTCAATCATAACATTCGATCTTTTTGATCCTTTCAAGACGATCACTCTCATTGTGAAAGTGATGATAGATATTTCACCTTGATGAGATAGCCTTTAGTTTTTTGAATAAATTTTCACTTTAATTTTTGGTCGCTTTCCCTTTTTCCTAGTCAAATACTAGTATGTGCGACAGGTTTTTGCAGCTCAATATCTCTTTTCATTTGGAGATTTACATTTGGTGAGCTCTTTTTAGCAAAAAAATAAAGAGTGGGAAGATATATAGACACAAGTCTATGCATATCTCAAGATCATAATAACCATTCACTAATCATTTATGACAAGTTTGAAGATCTATTTACAACAATCACATAAATTTCAAGATTTCTCCCACAGTGATAAGAGTGTAAAGAAACAAGCTATGCTCGAAAATGCACAAAGCCATTAGCACAAAGGTACAAGGCAAAATAAGTTTTGAGACAAAAACTCAACAATGTCAATCAAACTTTTTGATTTTCTAATTTTTATGTGATTTTTGGATTTTTGATACAGGAAGAAAAAAATTGATCAAAAACAAAAACAAAAACAAAAAATATGCACAAATAGACAAACAAACAACCATCAACATAAACAACAAGCAATCAATCAAACATCATCACAAAGCATAGGAAGTATTAATATATGGACATGTTGTAATACTTATACATGAGTACCCTTTTTCACCCACACGTCACTTGTGTTTGGGGTGATTTCCTTATAGGATTGGGTATGGGAGTTAGGGCTTTCAAACCTTCGCGTGAAGCTTTCCAAGCAGTTGGTGAATGCACCAATCATCTTCATCACGTTCATCGTTCTGGGATCACCATTTTGATCTCTCGATGATTCTACTGGCCAATTTCTTCTATCATTTTTGGGTCCTCGTGACCTTTGAGGAGTTGCACTATTCTTTGCTCTCAGCTTTTGACAGTTTCGAGTATATCCTTGAAGTCTGTAATGATGACACACATAATTTGATTTAGGACCTCTTTGTGGTCGTAGACGAGACTTGGTTCGAGATTCAGACCTGCCCACAGATTGATTACGGGAATTCAACAACCGTTTATTCCCCCACATTTCTCTTCTCCTCTATCTTGAGCTTCTCAATAGTAGGACCAACATCAGCTGATTCTTTGGCCTTTATAAACTTCACTTCTTTAGTTATATTTTCAGATGAGTTACTTCCTCCAGCATATCCCAACCCGGATTTGTCTAAAAAGCTCTTTTGAGATGAAATAACATCATCTAGCTTCTTGGTAGTAACCCTCTCTATTTTAGCATTTGTTTGCACAATCTCTTACTCAAGAAATCTCACTTTTGTGTAAGCTTCTGACAGCTCACCATTCCGTGTTTCTATCTCACATTTGGCCTCCCTATATCGGATTAGGAGACTTTTATAATCCTCATTTGCCTTCTTCATTTTTCTTACAACTGCCTTAGCCACCCTTGTGTACTCACCCGACTTCTTCAAGAATGAGTTATAATTCTCTTAAAGGTTGGCTGTGCTTTCATCTTCTTCAATATCTGATTCTTCAACAGTTCCCAGTGATTCTTCATCACTGTGTTCTCCAAGGTCTCGTACAAGCAGATTCAATTCGTCTGAAGACTCAACATGGGCAATAGTCATAAAATCTGAATAGTTCCCCTCTCCATCATAGCTTTCTTCAAATTCTGAGTCAGATGACTCCGAGTCACTCAATGTCGTGGCATACACTTTGCCTTTCAATTTTAAATAATTCTGACATTCTTTCTTAAAGTGTCCATATCCGTTACATTCGAAACAAGTGACACCTTGTGTAGATTGGGATTCTTTTCCATCTTTCTTTTTGAATTCCTTTTTCTCCCATCCTGAACTTTGAAATTTTCCTTTATCACCAAATTTGCCATTATTTTTGAATTTCAAGAATTTTCTGAAATTTTTTACAAGGTATGCAACATCTTTGTCAACCACATCTTCTCCCGATGAGTCATGATCTTCCAACTTCTCATTAATGGTCTTAAGAGTAAGAGATTTACTCTTCCGTTGATTAGACAACGACATCTCATAAGTTTGAAGAGAATCAACCAGCTCCTGGACTTTGATGTCATCAAGGTCCTTGCTCTCTTTAATCGCTGTCACTTTAGCATGAAAACTTTCCGGCAATGATCGAAGAATCTTCCTTACAATCTTAGAATCCTCTGTTTTCTCTCCCAAATTGAACTTGCTTACAATCACCTCATTCAGCTTGCTATAGAAAGAGTCAAAGGACTTATCCTCACTCATTTTTAACTCCTCAAACCTAGTGGTTAGCATTTGCAGCTTGGTGTCTTTTACCTTCTTCGTGCCTTCGTAAGTGGTCTCCAATATCTCCCATGCTTCTTTAACAACGGTAATGTGAGAGATCCTGTGAAATTCATCTGGAGACACACCACAGAAAATAGCATTGAGTGCTTTACTGTTAGCATTAGATGCAGCAAGTGCTGCCTTATCCCATTTGGATTTGGCTTCCTCAGGCCTGGTCCAACCTATCTCAACAGCATCCCAAACAGATTCATCAATAGAACACAGAAACGCTCTCATGCGAACCTTCCAAAAAGCATAATTACTACCATCAAAATATGGAGGTGCATTTAGGGATTGAGACCGATCCATCTCAAAAGGGAGTCAAGGATCACACAATAGTAATGAAACCACTAGGAGTGTACTCGCTCTGATACCAATTGAAAGTTCAAATATGTGTATAAACACCTTTGAACGTTTAGACCCCCAATTTACAAATTAACCAATTCAAGTTATATGTCAAACAAATAATGTGTGGAAAATGGACATAAGCTATAATATGGAATTGGAAAAACTATCTAAGCCAAATTAAAATCACAACCCAAAGCAGATAATAAAAGGCAAAGATAAAAGGGAAGGAAGATGCAAACACAAAAACAACATGCGATGTGTTATCGAAGAGGAAACCAAAGCCCTCGGTGTAAAACCTCTCCGCCGCCCTCCAAGCGGTAAACAATCCACTAGAAAATGTAGTTGGGATACATGGACAGCAATAGACCCTCCAAGCCTAATCTATCCAATTCACCTAATCCCTCTAAGCTTCTTACTCCAAGGAGGTTGCGCCGAACCTTTTTCTTTTCTAATTTCCCGGATTCTGCTACTAGACCATAGCATCAACCAATGTAGATTGGTTCCTTCCTAACTGCTTCCCAGAAAACCAAACAACTCTCTCATAATGATGAATATGGTGAGAACAAGGTTTTGGTAAAATGCCTCTCAAGGATTTGACAATAGAGAGGAAGAGATTTGAGGAATTTGAAGAGACTCTAATGTATAGATTGTAGGTGAATCAATCTTGTTTTTCTTTAGGGTTTCTCTCTCAAAATTCTCCCTGGAAGCTCTCTTTCATTTGTGGGTATAAGGGGTATTTATACTGGGTGAGAGGAGAATGTGAAACGTCAGGATTTACAAAACAGGGGTGGCTCGCAGCTTGGCCTCACAACTTGACTGAGTCGCAAGATCCAGTCGCGAGATAACCGTATGGCCAGTTGTACTGTTTTGTCCTGTAGTGCTCCAGCTAGCATGACTGTTCACCTTTTGGCACGCTTGGCACGTGTGCTGCGTTTGGCAACTTGAAGTCACGAGCCACCTGCGAGAACAAGCCGCAAGTCTCTGTTTTCTTACACACTCTTGAGCAATCAACACTCTATCTCACTCACTACCCTTACAACAAACCCACCTAAATACAGGGTTACTAAATGCTGAAATACAAGCAAATTTGGCACGGAATAAAGCCAATAAAATGGTTGATTAAATTCAACCTTACAATCATGGTTTGGTAGTGACATGCTTTGTATCAAGTTGGTAAATACACATTATTTGTAGTAGGGAAATTAAAGGTTTTGGTTGTGTCATAGCCCTGTGAGCTTCTTGTATGCTTGTTTGGTTCCCATTTAGGTTGGGGTACTTGTCTTGGGACGGTCAAGTTAGGCTTTAGGGCATTAGGTTTGATTTTGAGGGGATCCTTTCTTATTTATGGAGGCAAATTTAATAGTGTAATTTTTAGTAGACCTTGTTATTAATAGGCTTGATACTTGTGTTTCTAGGTTCCAAGGTACTTGGTGATGGATTAGTAACTTGATTGGTTGAATGCAATGCCCAGTTAAGGTAAATTTGGATTGGACTTCTGAGGTAAGTGACTTCTTAATGAGATTCTTAAAAAGAAATCATTATTGCACTAAAGTATTTTATGGTTAAACCCATTTTGGAGCATTATTCATGGTTTTCCTAAAATGCACTGTGTGTACTATTATTGTTAATCATTTATGTAAAACGCATAAAGCATTCAAAGTGCGTTATATTTCTTATTACATATGGGGAAATGCATGGTTTGTTAGTACGAAAAAGACTAGTATCTTTGATTAAATTCTTGAGAATGGATTTTATGGATAATTGGAAAAGTTGATACAAAATCTTCTTGACAAGGAATAAGTTTGAAGGCTTTGAGAACCTTGTGATATTTTTTGATATTAAAAGGTTTTGTAAAATTACTTGGAAATTAACTGTGTTTTGATTTCATGTAAACTGTGAGCTCTTTATATTTTACCTTTATGCTGTGACTTGTGATTACCTAGCTAAATACTATAGTATGTGTAACATTGGTATTTTAGCACGTCTTTGTAATTATTATTTAGTTCAGGCTGGTTTTGTTTGTGTGTCGGCTATGAGTTCTGTTTTTGTGATGGCAGATGAATTTTATCTTTGTGATGGCATTATCATGTGGCCATGGGTTGGATTTTCTAGTTTTGGAATGGTGTTTTATAATTGCTTACAGTATGTACATTATGTAGTTTCAGGTTGGAATATTTTGAAAAATTATACTTATGTAGTTTCATGTTGAGATATTTCGAAAAAGCTTTTTGCTATTCTGTTTCAAGCATTCTTGTCATGTTATTACTAATATTGATTTTTCATAAATCAAATGGAAATTCCCAAAGTATAACATGTTTTGAACAATGCTCATTATCATGAGACTTGCATTCCCCCCCCCCCCCCCCAAATTAATTATGCTACTTATTGGGTTTTAGCTCATTTCACTCTTTCACAATCTTACAGATTAATTAGCTACATCTTAGGAATAGAGTTTCTTTATGTTGGTGGTGATTGGAGTTTTACACTGAACTGGGAGACTTACATTATTAAGAGTTGGTGATTCAATCTAGTTGTTTTTTATGGAAGCAATAGTTCGAGATTTGTTAGCCAAGAATTTTATTGGGGTTGCATATTTTGAGAACATTGGAGTTTTATGTTAAATCATTTGGTGTTTAGAATATTCATGTAAATTTTGGAGGCACATGATTTGTAGTTCGTATTGTTTGTATAAATGTTATAGAGCTCTGACTTCTATTGTGGAGAGATCAATATGTTTATTTATTTATCATATGAAAAGAGAAAAAAAAAATCCCCCACAATTTCTCTTGAAGGCTTGATTTCTCATGTTTTGAACTCTTTTAGGTTTGGGGCGTGACAACCACTATATTTATTTCCCACAAGTATAAATGTTTACACAAGGAAAATTTATATTCCTCTATGCCTTTAAATGTATGTCCTACCTTTAATTTATATCTTTATATTCCTTTACTGCTTTAAGTCTTTAATTTATGCCTTTATATTAAGTTTTATTTATTCGCCTTGTTAGCTTCTCATGGGTGCAAAGGTTCAAAGGCCCTAGCTTTCTAACTAGCACCATGAACTTTATTTTTAATTTTTTTTTAGAGAATTTTAATTTATGGCGTTCGCTCTTAATGATAGCATTTTACCATCAAATGAAAACAAAAATTAGTTTTTAGTGTAGGTGAAAATTGAACCCCAAATCTTTTATTTAACTATTAAAGATTTTACCAGTTGAGCTAACCAGAACCTACCAACTAGCACCATGAACCTTAAACCACCATACAATGAGAAACTTGATTAATTTAAGTAAACCTTTAGAAAAATGTGTTGTTGAAAAGATTTTTTTTTTTTTTTTTTTTTTTTAAAAGGCTCTAATGGCCATCCCTTTTCAAAATAAGACTTTTTATGTAAAAAAAAAATGCAAACTTTTTAAGTTTATCCTTCCACCGCGAGCATTTTTAAATCTTCAAAAAATGTTATTTTCAAACTTTTTTTTTTCAAGCCAAGTCTTAAGAAGTTAAAATAGAACCTTTTTCTTTAAAAGATGAACAAAACTTATGGTTTTTCACTTCCAAAACTATCAATTTTTTTTTTTTACTAAAACCATGTAAACCATTTTATTAAAATAAAACTCTATCTATTAATAACCTTGATGATAATCTTGAATATGGTTTAAAATGCATAGAAACCTCTTTTTCTTGATATAAATTGCTCTCTCCTCATGTTTTCCCATTAAAAATAAATAATTAAAAAAAAGGCCTTTCCATAAAAATTAAAGAGAGAAGCATTTTTTCAAAACTCTTATCCCAAAATTTTAGAGCCTTTGTTTTAAAAATAAGTATTTTCCCAAAGAGTAATGAGGCTTTCCAAAGGAAAATACTCATTTTTCAAATTTAAATAAATGGTGTTTTCTATCTTTTGTTTTCAACCAAATTCCTTTTAATAGCACAATTTTTAAGGAGGTTGCTATGTATCCATAATTCATTTCAATTGAATTAATGGCATATGGTCAAGGTAACATATCCCCTCCCCCTTACACTAACCATTTTGGTTTGTTGTGTTTATGCATGAGAATGAAAATTAGAGAATAAATTGGCTTATTGCTTTAAAGTGCATAAGGTGAGATCTTTCCTCTCCATTTCTTTTTCTATCATGTTGTAAAGTAGTATATATTCACATGCTAGTTATATGTTTTCACATACTATTTATGTATATATTCACATATATGCTTGTAAATATTCTTTGTAATAATATTCACATGTTATATAAATATGTAAATAAGATATTCACATGTATGTATATGTAATGTTTGTACAAAAACTCTTTCAAAAATCACATGCCAAGCATCTAATATATTTTTCTAAAATGTGAACATTGTGATTAAATAAAAATAAGGTACTATATTTTGAATAAGTGATGTGGGTTGCCTAATACTTTTCTCACCCATAACTGAATTTCCGAATCCAAGAATCTTTAGTTCAAGACATCAGTGGATGTGGTACATTATAACTAATAAGATATCATTTGAGATTATCATTAACATCACTTTTATTATACATCAATCACAAGCTATTACTTCAACGATTGTGAAAAAGTTGAGAAATTTATTGTCTCATTAGACTGCTTATTGATTAATTTTAGTCCAAAATTAATACTATTATTTGATCGGGGCCAAAAGATACGGATGGCAAGATACGCGTTTACAAAGGCTGTGGGAGAAATGATGATCGAAAAATTGAGAGGAGAAATATATAACGGTTGACATTATTCGACCTAGTGTTATTGAGAGCACTTGCAAAGAGCCCTTTCCCTGGATGGATAGAAGGAAATAGGTATTTCTTATTCAGAATTTGTATTAACCAGTAGATTAATTACAAAGGCACTGATACAAGCAGAACTGATCATATATATCTCTACTGTCTCTCACCAGATAATGGATCCTATAGCAATGTACTGTGGAAAAGGGCAGCTCACAAGTTTCTTAGTTTGGCCCAAATGGAGTACTTGATGTAATATATAAATATTTGTATCTTTTTTTTTTTTTTTTTTGGGGTGTTGGGGGGGGGGGGGGGGGGGGGAATGTAAATAGTTGTATTACTAAACTATTAAAGATGAATTTGGTTGTGGTTTTTGTCTAGTCTGCCTGTTCATTTTAGTCATGGAAAAGAGAGATTAAGGGAGATGTTTGAAGAATATTATTTACAAGTTCAATTTGATTCATAAAACAAGTTAACATGTTGCTCCTTTGACATAACTGCTTGCAACCCTGGTTGCTCTATTCAATTCATGTAACATGCACGGTTTTTAATGCAACCTCGGCAGCCATAGCCTGGACATCGATGTGTGCCAGATTGCTTCATCTGTTGTAAATCCACTAGTTTTCCATGACCTGGTGAAACTGCTTTATGAACACTACAATTCGTCTCCGTGCATGGACTCAAAAGGATAGGCCAAGCAAAGTTCCATCTATGGAGCTATTTAGATCATATCCATGGAAGAATTCTCCACTCACCTTTGGGGAGATGCTATTTGGCGAAGTGAGTTGACAGCTATACCCCCTTCAAAAGGGAAATCGTCTCAGAAACTCGAAACTATTTGCAGAAAATCAGAAGAACAAGCGAAGTACCTAGCGAACATGTACGAGCCATACACATTCTATGGTGGAAGTATTTAAGTTAGCATTCATGACTAATGATATCGCACTGTAACTATTACATGACATTAATTAAAGTCAAATAAACACATTTTTAACAAGAATATCAAGGAGCACATATCATGTGAAAAAAAAAAAAGAAAAAAAAAAAAGAAAAGAAAGATAGTAAGATTGTTGAGCATATACTTATCTAACTAACTATTGCGAAGCAGGTTTGATAACAGCAATACGGAAAGATTGATGAAGAGCACGTCCGAAGAAGAAAACAAGAAATTTGGGTTTGCTGTGAGCAGCATAGATTGGTGTTGCCTTAACGGTAACCTCTTGGTGTACTTTATCTATAATCAACGCCCATGCGTTCTTCCAGTTCTTTAATTCTGCATGGCATCAGTTGGGTCTTTTAGTACTTCAAGATCCGGTACAAAACTTAGATAAAGTATTAGAATTTTTGTCTTGCACGTGTTTTTAATTCTTCTTTTATGTAAATGAGTCTGATGAATGTATTATATCCCTACGTCATATATTAATAATTCTAGAATACATTTTATAAAAAATTGAAAAATTTGTCAATAAAATTAATTATTTATTTATTTATTTATTTATTTATAAAATAGTTTATTAAAATTCTATATAAATCTAATGTTTATTAAAAAAAAATACACTGGAATCTTTCTCTATTTATTCTTTAAAGGTTTTTTTTTTTTTTAGAATTCTTTTCTTTAAAAAAGATGAGTATTATTAATAGATGAAAATGGAAAAATTACCATCAATTTGCTAAAAAAGATATACAAATGAGTGACAATGAACGTGATTGATAGATTTTAACAATATGATAAATGGATGTCTAACTACACACAACCAGCTCAATATAGTTTGAGGCAATAAATTTTAGTGTAACTTTTTATATTTAAATACTAATTAAATAAATTTATTCCAATACTAACCAAAATAAAAAAAATAAAAAATAAATTTGGAGGGGAACTATAACAAAGTTAATGGATGAACTAAACACATAAATTTATGAGTTTATAATAAACGAACCGATGAAAAAACTATTTTTCACCCCGATACAATAGTGTTGCAGATTAAAAATTAATTACCAAATAATTTAGTTATGTCAATTATCAAGTCAATCAACAAAATTAGCAAGTTGCCAAAGAAAATCAATGGAGAACATTCCATAGAAAAAACCATTACAAGGGTATCCTTTCCTCCAATGAAGCATATACATTAACTAATTAATAGAATTAAATTTTTACATTATGAGATAAACCTACTCAATACATAAACTTATTGATGTGACCCAAAAATTTGCTTCAGATCTAATCTAAATTATTCTATTATAAATATCTTTTACGAACCGCATCCATGATCACAATCAGTCCAACTAACCAATTCTAAGGATCAACTTGAAGGTTTCAGTTTTGCAATAACAACAGGGAATAGGATCCTATGACTTTGATGTGAGATGCAGAAGAGTAAAAAAACAGAACATGTCTACTTTCAGAAAACAAGAAACAAAATATATTTGCTTCTGAAAATAACTTCAAATTCACGAGAGTTCCTTGAATTCACAAGGGTCATTGAATCCACAAGAAGAAAGGATCTAAAATCCACAAAAAAATAAAGAGACAAAAATTCTGAAATTTATTAATTGAATAATTGTTGAAAAACTTGTACAAACTTAGGAGCCTATTTAAGGGCTTCATAAAACTTGACAAATAAAAAATATATTCTAAAATAACTTTTAATTGATATTTAACCATAACGGGAACCAAATTTGACTTAACAAGCATTAAAAGCACCGAAAAAAAAGGAAATAAATGCCCTAAACCTAAAATAACGTTTTTTTTATACATAAAATACCAAAATTAATAAATTAAAAAAATTAAATACTAAATTATGTCCTACGTCAAACCCCTCCACTTGAAACAAACTCGGCATCGAGTTCATTTTTGAAATCTGAAATCTTCCGCTTCAAATAAACAAATACTTTGAATTCTTGAGCCCCTTGATCTTCATCCCATACTTGCAACTCATCAATATATGGAATAAACAAATCAATTTAAATTTCTTTTTCCTTAGTCTTCATGTAATTGATTATTTTTTGAATTACATGAAGACTAAGGAAAAAGAAATTCAATTGATTTGTTTATTCCATTGATGAGTTGATATGAGTAGATTCGGGAAAAAGAAATTCAGTTGCTAAAAAAGGAGAGAGCTAATTATGTCAAGTAGTATTGATTGGGCTAAAATAAAAAATTGTCAGTTTTGATCTCATTTAAAAATGACATTAAATTACTCACAATATACCACGTAACAATTATGAAATTAACTGTGAAATACGCCAAAAGTTGGCTTGTCGTGAGCACATTCTAAACTTGTTTGTAACTAGTTTTTTTTTTTTTTTTTGATAGAAGGTTTGTAACTAGTTATCATGCATGTAAAGTGGAAACATTATACAATAGTGAGGATGTGGTGGTTTTATTTAAGTGAGTCAGTGTCGGCTCAATGGGTGAAGCAAATAGGAAACCACTTAAGGAGAAATTATAGAGTCCTCTAATGGACCACGTCACTTGTCCACCATTCTACTAAAAAACTTCCACTTGTTTAAAATTGCTGAGTCAGTAATTAATTTTTGTTTAAAACTTTTTTCTAATTAATAATTTTAAACAGGTGAAAGTTTTTTAATAAAATGGTAGATCACGCCACTTGTCCACCATGTGAATCTTATAATTTCTCCCACTTGAGGCCCCTAAATTTTTACCAATATAGATATTCATGTATCAATGGAAGTATTAATTAATTAAGTCCCAAAGATTCACCAATAAATAAAAAATAGTTTTTTATCAATGAAAAATTAGTTAAAGAAAAATCTTTTCATTGAATGTGGCAATGACTATTTGTTTTTCTTAGTTTTAGAGTGTAGAACTCATTAATCTCTCACACACAAATGCGGAAAGAACTCGTTAATCTCCCACTAGTAAATAAATTTATACTCAAATTTTATTTAGAAAGATCAAATATACAACTTAAAAAAAAAAAAAAAAGAATCATAGCATTTTTAGTATTTGGTTGCTTCACTCAATAAATAATGGTTATTTAAGTTGAGTAGTCATTGAGTAATACAATCGATTAGTTTTAATTCGTAATTTTACATCTAAAAAAATAGATTTTAATTAGAAAAACCAAAAATTAATAAATCTTTTATTAATATTCAAAATATAATAATAGACCCCGCTTAAAGTAGTCGCTTAAGCCCCACAATGTCTTAAGCCAACACTAAAGTGAGTAAGGTGGTCATCTTGGTTTTTAACTGCAGATTATGAATGGATCACTAAACACTAAAATTAAGAAAATTAGACAACAATTAAAAATTAATTTAAATTCTAATTATGTTTTGACTTAAAAAAATAATATATATATATACATACATATATATATATATATATATCATAGGATTCCAAAACGAGCTACAACTTTGTGGGAATACAAATCCAAATAGTCACTAGTCAGTTAGGTGATTTGCTGTAGAAACTATTCAAACCGGTGCAACACCTCTTGTTAAAGCCACATGCATTAATGCATACGCATGAACAGGTCACATTTTGACAACTACCAGATCCTTGAATTGTTTGTAGCTAGAAAGATAGGTTGTAAAGTTAATGAATATTATACTAGTGAGATTTAAAGCCACGCATAATGAACAGGTCACATTTTGACAACTAGCTAACCTCGTTATGTTTCTAGTTAGAAAGATATAGGTTGTATTGTTAATGAATATACTAGTGAGATTTATAGCCACACATCTCACTATATAGTTAATGAATATACTAGTGAGATTTATAGCCACACAGGATCCTTTGTGGCTATAAACCTCACTAGTATATTCATTAACTACAGTTCTAAAGCATCTTTGAAGTTGCGTTTTTTGAGATTTATAGCCACACAAGATCCATGAATATACTAGTGAGATTTATAGCCACACAGGATCCTTTGTGGCTATAAATCTCACTAGTATATTCATTAACTACAGTTCTAAAGCATCCTTGAAGTTGCGTTTTTTGAGATTTATAGCCACACAGGATCCATGAATATACTAGTGAGATTTATAGCCACACAGGATCCTTTGTGGCTATAAATCTCACTAGTATATTCATTAACTACAGCTCTAAAGCATCTTTGAAGCTGCGTTTCAAGCTAAATGTCTAAGCTGCGTTTACCAAACGCAGCTCCAGACTTGTAAACCAACTGCGTTTAACTAAATGCAACTCTAAAGCATCTTTGAAGCTGCGTTTTTTAAACGCAACTCAAGCTATACTACCAAAAAAAAAAAAAAAAACGGATGGGACTGAAAAACGCGGCTTTAGTCCTTGGGAGCTAAACATTGCCTCACTTGGGCAAAATGCGGCTTCATTGCAGGTCTATAGCCGCGTTTAGTAAACGCTGCTATAGGACTAGGGGTGGAGCCATGTTCTTCAAAAATGCAGCTCAAAGGAAAAGCTGTAGCCGCGTTTTTGAAAAACACGACTATAAAACGCATCTTCAGAACGCATTTTTTGTAGTGGCAACTGGTCTCATTTTGATAAAACTACCATAGCTAGCCTCGTTATGTTTCTAGTTAGAAATATAGGTTGTATGGTTAATAAATACTTGGGAATGTGCCTAGTACGAGAAAACCTTTTAGTGAGTGTTTGGATCCACGGCGCATTTTCAAGTTTGCATTTTTTTTTTTTTCTTCTTCAGCGCATATGAACAGTAACGTCACATGGATTTACTGTGTAGAAGACAAAGTGTACTGTTTACACACTATTCATGTACTGTTCACGCACTGTTCATGCACTGTTCACGCACTGTTCATGCACTGTTCACGGGTCCCACGACACTATTCACACATTTAAAAATTATTTTGCTACAGTATTTTCAGTTTTCATTTTCAACAAAAATAAGTTGTATCCAAACGAACTCATAGTACGAGAAAACCTTAGATAAAGTATGAGAATCTATGTCTTGCACGTGTTCTAATTCTTCTTTTATGTAAATGAGTTTGATGAATGTATTATATTCTTATGTCATATATTAATAATCCTAACAAATATTTTATAGAAAATTAAAAAAATTGTCAATAAAATTAATCATCTTTCTTATTTATTTATAAAAAGTTTAATAAAACTCTATATAAATCTAATGTTTATTAAAAAAACACTAGAATCTATCTCTATTTATTCTTTGATTTTTTTTTTTTTTTGAGAATCCTTTTCTTTAAAAAAGATGAGTATTATTAATAGATGAAAATGGAAAAATTACCATCAATTTACTACAAAAGACATACAAATGAGTGACAATGAATGTAATTGATAGATTTTAACAATATAATAAATGGATGTCTAACTACACACAACCAGCTCAATATAGTTTAAGGAGGCAACAAATTTTAGTGTGACTTTTTATATTAAAATACTAATTAAATAAATTTATTCCAATACTAACCAAAATAAAGTTTGTTTTTTTTTTTTTTTTTTTTGAGGGGAACCACAACAAAGTTAATGGATGAATTAAACACATAAATTTATGAGTTTATAATAAACGAACCGATGAAAAAACTAGTTTTCACCCCAATACAATTGTGTTGCAGATTAGAAATTAATTACCAAATAATTTAGTTATGTCAATTATCAAGTCAATCAACAAAATTAGCAAGTTGCCAAAGAAAACCAATGGAGAACATTCCAAAGAAAAAACCATTACAAGGGTATCCTTTCCTCCAATGAAGATAACATTAACTTATTAATAGAATTAAAGATTTACAATATGAGATAAACCTTGGCTCTATACTCTACTCAATGCATAAACTTATTGATGTGACCCCAAAATTTGCTTCAGATCTAATATAAATTACTCTATTATGAATATCTTTCACGGACTGCATCCATAATCACAATCAGCCCAACTAACCAATTCTAAGGATCAACTTGAAGGTTTCAGTTTTGCAATAACAACAGGGATTAGGCTCCTATGGCTTTGATGCGGGATGCAAAAGTGTCAAAAAGCAAAATACATCCACTTCTAGAAAACAAGAAACAAAACATGTTTGCTTCTGAAAATAACCTCAAATCCACGAGGGTTCCTTGAATCCACAAGGATCATTGAATCCACAAGGAGAAAGGGTCTAGAATCCACTAGAAAATAGAGAGACAAAAAGTCTGAAATTTATTGATTGAATAATTGTTAAAAAAAAACTTGTGCAGACTTAGAGGCCTATTTAAGGGCTCCGTAAAACTTGAAAAATAAGAAATATATTCTAAAATAACTCCTAATTAATACCTAACCATAATAGGAACAAAAATGGACCTAAAAAGCATTAAAATCACCTAAAAATAAGGAAATAAATGTCCTAAACCTAAAATAATGTTTTTTTTTTCCATAAAAATACCAAAATTAATAAATTCCAAAAATTAAATAGTAAATTATGTCCTACATCAGACCCCTCTACTTGAAACAAACTCGTCCTCAAGTTCATCTTTGAAATCTAAAATCTTCCACTCCAAATAAACAAATACTTCTAATTCTTCTACTCCAAATAAATAAAGACTAAGGAAAAAGAAATTCAATTGATTTGTTTATTCCATTGATGAGTTGATTTGGCAAGTAGTATATAAGAATAAGTATATTTAGGACAAAAAAAAATTCAGTTGATAAAAAAGGAGAGTGCTAAATATATAAGAATAAGTACTAAGATGGCAAGTAGTAGTGATTGGGCTAATATAAAAAATTATGTTGGTTGTATTCTCATCTAAAAATGAGATTAATTACTCACAATATAGCGTGTAACAATTATGAAATTAACCGTGAATAACGTCGAAAGTTGGCTTGTCGTGAGTACATTCTATTTGTTTTTTTAGACCCCTTAAAGCAAATTATTTAACCTAATATATTAGCCAAGTAATTACTTAGGTTAATTATGAGATCTAGGTTAAACAAAGAGAGATCATATCATGCACAACAGTGAAAAAATAAAGAATACATCGATATGATTACCTAGGAAAACCAATAAAACAAACCGTCTCAATGTAAAAACCTAGAGAGGATTTTACATAACTATCCTCAAGGTAAAATAAATCTACTATAAAAGAATTGAAGTTTTTATAAAAGATTTAACCCTAAATCTATTGCTATCTCCAGTAGTAACTTACTAACATGACCACATGCAAACTTTGAACTCACGAACTCCTTCTCTCTTGGATTTGCAGAACACAAACTCTCATGTTTGTGACTTTGAGATCTTACTCAAAGGTTTTAGATCACAGCTTGTTGATCTTGCAACAATTAGATTCCACCAGCACTTGATTGTAAATCTTGTTCCGATAGACACTTGTAAAATTAGAAGGTATAAAACCTCTTAGATCTCATAGGAGTAACTCACAAGTCTTCCAAGAGTCTTCAAAATGTAGTTAGAATTTTCATTTTATACTTAAGAATGTTAGACTGAAATCCTAAACGTTTTCGCGGGCTTGGGCCTGATTTAAAATTCTACATAAATTATTTTTCTACGATATTCGATTGGTCGAGCCTTATTCTTCAATCGATCGAGCTTCACAAAATTTCAATTATTTTTCCTGTAGCTTGAATATTCTTGAGTCTTGACTTGAAACACTTTGAGCAATGTTTAACACCTATCCTAGGCCTAGACATGTTTTTGTTCTCGGTTTTCCAACATATACAAATTGAGACTCTAAATATTTAATCCTAAATTTTTAGAACCTAACACATTCTAAACTGGTTTTGTTTTCTTTTTCTTTTCTTTTTTTGACAGAAGGTTTGTAACTAGTTATCATGCATGGAAAGTGGAAACATTATATAGTAGTGAGGATGTGTTTTATTTAATTGAGTCAGTGTTGGCTCAATGGGTGAAGCAAATAGGAAACCACTTAAGGCCCCCAATGAAAAAGGCCCCCAAAATTTTACCAATATAGATATTCATGAATCAATGGAAGTATTAATTAAGCCCCAAATATTTACTAATAAATAAAAAATAGTTTTTTTATCAAAGAAAAATTAGTTAATGAAAAATCTTTTCATTGAATGTGGCAATGATTATTTGTTTTTCTCAATTTTAGAGTGTAGAACTCATTAATCTCTCATAGACGAATGCTGAAAGAACTCATTAATCTCCCACTAGTAAATAAATTTATACTGAAATTTTATTTAGAGATATCAAATATATAAATTAAAAAAAAAAATTGAATCATAACCTTTTAGTATTTGGTTGCTTCACTCAATAAATAATATTTATTTTAGTTGTATAGTCATTGAGTAATACAATTGATTAGTTTTAACGTAATTTTACATCTAAAAAAATAGGTTTTAATTAAAAAAATAAAAAATTAAATAAATCTTTTATTAATATTCAAAATATAAGGATAGATTCCACTTAAAGTAGTCGCTAAAATCCCACAATGCCTTAAGCCGATAGTAAAGTGAGTAAGGTGGTCATCTTGGTTTTCAACTGCAAATTATAAATGGATCACTAAACACTAAAATTAAGAAAATAAATTCGAAATTTCAAATAGGTAGTAGAAAATTAGACAATAATTAAAAATTAATTTGAATTCTAATTATGTTTTGAGTTTTATAATATATATATATATATATATATATGTCTCATAGGATTCCAAAACGAGCTACAACTTTGTGGGAATACAAATCCAAATAGTCACTAGTCAGTTAGGTGATTTGCTGTGGAAACGATTCAAACCGGTGCAACACCTCTTGTTAAAGCCACATACATGAACAGGTCACATTTTGACAACTACCAGACTTGAATTGTTTGTAGCTAGAAAGATTAGGTTGCAAAGTTAATGAGTATTATACTAGTGAGGTTTAATTGTTTAAAGCCACGCATAATGAACAGGTCACATTTGACAATAACTAGCTAGCCTCGTTATGTTTCTAGTTAGAAATATAGGTTGTATGGTTAATAAATACTAGGGAATGTCCCTAGTACGAGAAATCCTTATTGAATGTGTTTTCTATAATTGTGTCGTATTAATGTATATAAAAAATCATAACTAATCTATCATTTTTAAAATAAAGCTGGTATAAACCTCGGACTAAATTAGACAACCAAACACAAACAAATCGCTTCTCTAAAAAAATTAAAAAAAAAATTCAGATTTATTAACTAATTTTAAATGTAATAAATTATAAGAAAAATACTTTACAAATCATATTCAATGAATATGAAAATAAGCATCAGTAAGTAAATTGCAAAGCATAACATTTTAATACATCATAATGATTTTTTTTTTAAATTTAAAAAAGTAAATGCCAGCTAAAATTATACATTCAATCTTCAATTTAATTAACAATTAATGTCCATGGAATGAAGTCATGAGTATCAACCTATTTTTCTTGCAAGAAAATTATTATAAAAACGTTCAAAATCATATGGTACATTGATACTACAATAAATTACATTAAAAAACACAAATTTATCTTTGCAGTAGTGTCGTCAATGTGTGAGAGTTCGAAAACGAAAAAAATAATAATAAAAAAAATCATTAAAAAAAATTATAAAAAAGAAAGCCACTAACAGGTTATGCTCATATGTGGTTTCTATTCCGCACTCCATCACTATTATATGTTCTCAAGCTGTATATCTTCTAACATATAGTGTTCACAGCTCATTATTTTGATATTAAATTCAGTTCGGGTGTTAATGGCTAGCTATGTGTTTTCTTGTACAAGATTTTCAAAGTTTTTTTCATAAATGAAAAACAACAAGATTCGTAAATAGATTTGGAGAGGCAGAAAATTTTACACATTTCAATGTAGTACAAAGATGTCACGGAAGCTTGAAGAAAGCACACACGATACTCTCTTAATGGAATAGAAATTAGACTATTAGCTTCTAGTATTAAACCTCAAATCCATGAGGGGTTTCTTTGAATCCATAAGAAGAAGAAACTAAAACCCTAATTTGCATTAATTACGCAACTAGGTGACAAAATACCAAAATTTACCAAAATGGAAAAATTGAGTAAATGCAGAATCATAAACTACCAACTTTAAGGGTCGTCCCGAAACAAGCAGGATCTTATTCTTTCTTTTGAGTAAAAAGTTTTTAAGGAAACAAATATTATTATAAACGGCAAAATCACAGTTTTCGAGGCCTAAATGAAGGAATTCGCCATTTTCAAGGGGTGTCTCGTGGAAAAACAACGACTATTGCTCAGAAGGCCGTTTCGCTTCAGCTTGCCAAATTTCATTCGATTCTGAGTCCGAGACCCATGATTTCTACTAGTGCCTTTTTGCCTTGTGTATTGATTTTAGGCGCACGTGAAAGTTCAAGAAGGTCATGGCGGTCTACATCATACAAAATAACAATGTTGTAAATTTGATTATATATAGCATTGGGTTCTACATAACTCAATTTGTAAAGATTTTTGTGTGGGGTTCAAACCTCAATTACACTAAAAACCAATTAGCGTTTTGGCTTGATAATAATGAGCAATCATTATGAAACGGACGTCATATGTTAAAATATTATTATATCTATAAAAATATAATGATAAAGGAGTAAAATCTATCACAACAAACAAAATATACAAAAAAAAAAAAAAAAAAAAAAAAAAAAAACAAAACAAAAAAAAAACAAAATGTAATTAAGAAAATCAATATATATCAAATCAGGCCATAGGGCTTGAGCGTGGACAAAAAATCACAAAACCTCTGAAGAAAAAGAAAAAGAAAAAAAAGGATCAGGAAAAAAAAACTCACCTTAGGTTATTGCTACCACCAAAACACTATTTATCGCTTGAAGTATCCATTGCAGTTGTGGGGTTGTCACAATTCCCATGTCAATGGCAACCACTCCAAGAATTGAACTGATTCCCTTAAACTGAATATAAAACATAAACAAATAAAATTTATTGACTAATTGAAACACCCTAGGGAGAAATATTACCTTTCCTCAACACTTTACAAAAGTTTAATTAATGAAACCATTTGAAATAGAGTGACCCTAAAATTGAAACAGGCACACGCATACACACACACAAAAAAGGACAATTTTTCAACTAAGAAGCAGAACACAAATAATATCACAAAAACACTCATACAATAGAAGATTAAAACTATATATATATATATATATATATGTGTGTATATATTGTGTTGTTTAAGCAATGGAATATTTACTTTTTTTGTTGAATAAAAAAGGAGTCTTCGGTGTGGATTCATTAACCTTACTTCACCTTGCGATAGTAGAATATTAACTAACTCTTAAAAAAAATTATTATACATGTTTGGAAAACATAGTGTTTTTTTATATGACAAATTTGTTTTTGTTCATGCAAATTGAAACATTTTTTGCTTTATATTCAATCTTTTTTTCTCTAATACCAATTCATTTGATGAAAGTAGGGCTCACAATCATCCATTTTCCGAAAGGAAGAGCATTCCACCTATAAGTACTAATTTTAGTTCCAATTTCTAATAGAAAATTGATTGTAAATTTTATATTTTAGGAAATTAAAATATCTTAAGACGTGTTGTGTTGGTCGCACATTCAACATAGCGTTCAGGCTCATGTGCCTTCCAAAACCAGGGATCTTCAAGCCTGTTACGTATGATTAGCCAGTGCCATGCTCATTAGGTTAGGGAGTTGGGAGATAATAGCTCCTCTGCATCCGAAAGCGCGCTGCCCTCCTAAGCATACAACACTAAGTAATCCAACCTAACCCACATTACTGACTAATGGTGGATATATATATATATATAAATATATATATATATATATATATTTATATTTATACAAGATAGAAATTCTACTCTAGCATAATTTAAGTGTATATGTGTGTGAAGCTCCCTCTTGGAAACTTAAACTCTGGCCCTTACCCCCCCAACCTCACAAGCACTTATACTTGTGGAGTGACCATCGCACCAAGGGTTTGAGGTGGTACTAATGGTGGATAATTAGATTTCTTAGAGGTAAGTATTTTTTTAATGAAGTAGTAATTATTGGGTATTCCTTTCCCATTAATGAATACAATTAAAGCCTTATAAATAGGCATTTTTTAAAATAGTTTGATAGTTTTTGCTCAAGGGTCCTTCCACATAAGGAGAGAAGAAGCCTCCTCAAAAAAATTGAGTGGGTTTCTTTGAAGAGTAATTTGGTAGATTTTTGGGTTGAAATATACCATTGATGTGTTGAGAGTTTGTTTATTTGTCACTGTGAGAGAATTATTGGGGTGTATTGAGGGTTTGGGATTGTGACTTTATATTTGTGAGGTTTATGAGTATGTGAATTTTTGAGGTTTCATTGAAAGTGGTTGTAATTTATATCGTTGATATTGAGTTTTGGACCTTTTGATTGATGTTGCCTGTGGGCATTGGCTTGGAGGTACTAGAATAACATAAAATATTAACGTTTTGTGTCGATGTTTTATTTTATTGTTTGTATGAATGCGTTTTCATTAGCCCCATATTAGAACAATTGATATTAGAACTTTCGCTATTGCACAACATTATTGAATAACATTTCATTTAATATAAATACAAATGAACTAATAAATAGTAAAATTAACTTGAGGTTCAATTGTTGATCAAATAGACCCAATTAAATACCTTGTACAAAATACTTGCTTTGGTACTAGATCAATTCTACCTTTGGTAGAGAATCAGAGATATAACTAACTAACTGTGCCGCAAGAAACTTTTACTATTGTAACTATTATTTCAAGAATTTATCATATAAATTGTTAAGTTATGATTTCTTACATAACATTTATGTTGCCTTTATTTCATAACAAAAAAAATGTTGTAATTGTATTAATTTATTTCTTAGTATTTTGTGGGATTTATTGTAATGGGTTTAGTATTAAGTTGGTGAAGATTGCTCAAAACAGTAAAGTTTGCGACTTGCTCGCGACTGACTTGTGAGTGGATGACCTGCGAAAGGTCATATAAGAAACACATGTTGAAAGCTGAAGAGTCAAGTATCAGGCTATATTTTGTGAGTCACTTCGCAACTTGGCTAACTCGTGAGTGACCCGCGAAACTCTCTCTGCCTAGATAATTTTAAGTATGACTCTAATACTCTTCATCCATACTATATATACCCCTATAACTTACAAGATTGAAAGGAGGCTATTTAGAAGAAAACCTAAAAAAGGTTTCTACAACATATCCACCTTGTTAGAGAGAACTACTCATTCACAATAGAGAAATCCTTGTAGTCTCTTCTCCTCCCCTCTCCCAATTTTATACCTTGAGAAGATATTCATACCCAAACATAACCCACACCTATTCAGAGTGTAGAAAGTGTTTTGGGGTTTGGGAAGTATTGGGTATATGCCAAAAGAAGCCAGTGAGGTTTGGTAGTGTAATCGAGCAGTATTGTGGGATCTAGATAACTAGTGAAGACAAGACTCCGAAAAATCCATTTGTAATTGGAGCTTAGAGAGCTCAAGTACTTGAGGTAAATTAGGCTTGGAAGGTCTTTTTGATATCCTTGTAGTCCAACTTACTCACTAGTGGATCATTTCGACTTGGAGGGTCGTGGAGAGGTTTTTCGTTGAGTTCTTCAGTGTCTTGTTCGATAGCACATCACTGTGTTATCTTGGGTTTTCTATTCTTTTACCCACTACCCTTTCCATTTTAGCATTGCACTTATTTGGAGTCTGAATACAATTGTTGAGTGTTTTGATTAATTAATTGGTTAATCACATATATTCCGCATCAAGTATGTTTAGATTAAAATTAATCAAGCCGTAATTAAGAATTTGGAATCTAAACAAGCTATAGTGCTTCGCCCTATTTGAGAGCTTTCATAAATAAAAATTACTTAATTAATTAAAAGCTAAATGTGATCTTTAACTAAATATGTAAACAATTCTAAATATCTAAAATAATGTACAATTATCAAAATTTAAGCAGGATATCTTAAGTCAGACTATCACAAATAGTATATATTATTAGCCTCATCTTTGAAGAAATGTTACAAGATAAATGATAATGAAAGCAGAATAATATATTTTAATGATACCAATCAACAATCAAATGCACGTTAACTAGTAAAGTTTCTTATCGTCTAATACATAAGAGATCTGAGGTTCAATTTCTGCTTACATCAAAAACCAATTGGTGTTTTGGTCTAATGATAAAGAGTAATTATCAAAAGCGAACGCCATAGGTTGAAAATATCTCTAAAAAAAAAAAATACACATTTTAACTCTACAGTAATATTTGGCTCACCTTTAACACTGTGAGTCCTACTAAATCATTTGTTGTTGGAGGAAAATGATGAACATGAAAAAGGTACAATACTAAAGTTCTCTATGATAATTTTTTAAGTTAATATATATCTAAAACAAACCCTCTCTCTGCAAATAATTATTATTAAAATAGAATATCCTTAAAAGGCCACTATTTCCCTCTCTTTGAAACCTAAATAGTTATCTTGCTCCCACCAGCACACACACACTTGAGAAGCAAAAATACTTTCTGTGTTATTTTTAATTTTGATATGTTTATGGGATTACACATACTTGAGACGCAAAAATGCTTTCTTTGTTATTTTAAATTTAATATGTGTATGGAATTGAAAAGATATTGAAATTCTTTCAAATTTAAGGATAATTGTTTCTACAACAAGTGTAAAAGCAAAAATTCTAAAAAAATTATTTCTTTGTTATTTTAAATTTTGGTGCATATGGATCACACACACAAACACTTAGAGAAGCAAAAAAGCTTTCTTTGTTATTTTAAATTTTGATATGTATATCTATTTGAAAAGAACTTGAAAAACATTCAAATTTTAGGATAATTATGCCCTAAAACAAGTTTAAAGCAAAAAAATGATTTCTTTTTTATTTTAAAGAGAAGTGCTATATTCACAAATAATTTTATAACACTTTCACAACAAATCATAGGTGGTAAGTTATTATTAGTTCTAATTTGAAAATATTATTGAAATTACTTTTTAGTCCACTAATAACAACCTATTTCTTAGGATTTGTTGTGAAATATTGTGAACATAATATTTCTCCATTTTAAATGTTCTGGATTTGAAAAAAACTTGAACAATATTCAAATTTTAGGATAATTTTATCCGACAACAAGTGTAAATATAGTTATATAAGACCCACAACCAGCTGTTATGCAAATCCATTATTATTTTTTCAAGTTTTAAATTTTTAATATGCATAATGGTTTGAAAATGAATAACTTTAAATATTATCCAAATTTTAGGATAATTGAGTCCTCACAATATAGGTATATATATAATTATATAAGTAAGATATTTCACAAATACAATTTGTGAAACATATATATATATATATATATATAGAGGTATTATTCCAATTTTACAATGAATCATATAACTGTTGGGTTATAAATTAATCCTGATTAATTAATTCAATTACCCAAATTAATTAATTAATCAAATTACATGTGAATCACGTGGAGGCACAATCAAATCACCAAACTAAATAGAGTGCAACTTAAAATAAATTTCACACGGCAATTTGATCACATGAAGAAAATCATTGCAGACAAAAATCCCACCAAGTGAATTTCAAGTCACTACTCTCAAAAAGTCCACTAATTAAGAAACAAATAGTTACAAGTATAAGGAATTTTATCCTAACTAGACTATCCCAAAATACCAACCTATAGTTGAATCTACTGACCTATACTAGTATCAGCACTAATACCCAATTGGATTTGTTTTTGTAGAGACTTCTCCTTTGCGCAAATCCCAGTATGTGACTAATTAATAGCACAACAACTTGATTGTTGTTGTGTGACAGAGTTCTTCAATCCACACTTGTAGATCAGGAAGGAGCTTAGTACAAAACCCTAAGGTGCACAAAAAGTTGCAGTAGCTCCTATAAATTAAACGTGTATCTCTGTAAACTCTCTAAATGTCTTTGTGTATCTGATGGTGGCTATGAAATATAGCTTTATATGCCCTAGAACCCTAGTGCACGAAACCTTAGGAAAGCCATGTCATCATGGGTTGAAAATAGATCTAAAAATTCAAAATCCTCATAGCAAGATAGATTCAGAGGTGTTGAGCTAGGTATTAAGGTTCATTAAATCTTGATAGATCGATAGGTATCGAGCTAGGTGTTGAGATCTATAGTTCCATTTTTTTTGTACTATTTCTTGAGTATTCTTCATGACTTCAATAATACTAATTTTTTGACACTAAATTAAAATGATATTCTTGAATATATTAGAACCAAAAAAATCAATTACAAGTAAAAGATGCATTTTGTCTCTGGATATGCCAATTACAAATTTACCCTTACAATAACTAACAATACTTACTTTTAGGCGAAACTATACTGTTGTTCCCTCAAATTTATCATGTGTGCGCAATTGGTCCCTTAGATTTCAAGTGAGCACATTTGGTTCCTCGAGTTTTCAAAGTGAGCAATATAAGTAATTCTATTAACTTTCATTAGTAGTATTTCTTATGTGACTAATGGAATAATGACCTGTCATTTTTTTTTTTAAATGATGTGGCTTTTCTTTTTATTTAGAAAAATGATTTTACACGGAAAAAAAAAAATGTAACCATGGCAAATGCAATTGGGTACAAGAAGCAATGGAAGGTGAGAAACTAACAACACTAGTGTGCACAGTGTTACCCATAAACCACAATTTATGCTACAAGGTTTGCTCTGTATGTGGTAAAGGGTTCAGTTTAACAAGTGATTTTAGGCTGAAGTTTGCCAAAGGACCTCAAAGGTTGGTAGTGGTGGATGAGTTTAACAACAGAGACATTCTCATTCCTGCTAGCCCCACCATTCTTGCTATTCCTCTTGATATTCGTTGTGATATAGGGGATAAACCTCGCTTCAATTTCGATGTTCTTCAATTCAATCAGGTTTCCCTTTTTTCCTTTTTTATTTTCTTTATTTATTTACTTTGTTGGGTTCTAAGACTTTAGGTTTAAATGTACTAGAACTTCAATTTGTAATGTTGGCAAATTATGATCAAAACGTTTTGGTCTTTGTTTTAGACTTGCCCAAAGTATGTTTATATATAAAGTTGGAATCGAGTTTTCTGTAGGATTTACTGTGTAAATCTACTTGGCTCGATCGATTGAAAATTAGACTCGATCGATCGAAGCTCATGCAGATTGTTTTTCATAGAATTTTCCAACTCAACCCAAGCCCATTTGACATGTAAGGTTTTATGTTTTGTCTTAAGTATAAAAGGGAAAATTCTAGCCACGTTTTAGGTTGCTCCTTATGTTGTGTGTTTGAATCTTTTATGAAATCAAGAGGTAGTTGCCTTCACACATACTTAGGGTTTCCAAGATTCAAGATTATGTCAAGAACTTGGTGATCGATTCAGTTGTTGCATTCAAGAGCTTAAAGCGGGTGTGCTTATGCTTGCTAGGAATTCAAGAAAGAAGTAGTCCGTGGACTTGGAGCTATTACGTGGTCGTGGTAGTAAGTTTCCTACTCGAGATAGTAATAGGATGTTAGTGGTCTAAGTCGCTATTGTGTAAACTTCAATTCTTTCATAATAGATTCAGTTTTACCTTGAGGATAGCTAGGTTAAATCCTCCCCAGGTTTTTTACCGGTTTGGTTTTCCTAGATTATCATATCGTTGTGTTCTTTATTTTCCACACTTGTCAATGATATGATTTGTATGTGTTAACCTAGATCTGCATAATTTACTTAAGTTAATCACTTGGCTAAATAACTAGGTTAATCTGGTTGTGTTTTAAGGGGTCTAAAAACAAACATACTTTACCATGGCATTGGCAATATGATAAGTCTGTTCTTCTTCTTCTTTTTTCTAATCAAAAAATATCTAAGTAAAAGCAATGCTCCAATTATGAAATTAGAGGACATTTCTGGATAGGATTCTATGTACAGTTAATTAATTTTGATTATGGGTCTGATGATTAATTTTTTGGGAGGGTAATCGTATATTTTTTGTAGGAGCCTTTTACGATCCCACTTGTCTTTGCAAATTCTGCAACGTCAATGCCCTCAATTCTGTCTCCTCTGATTCCAAACTCTTCTTCCGTGTCCTCGTAAGTCACCTCTCAAAGGACCCAAACCAATTTCCTATTTGTTTTCAGTGAAAATAGCCAAATACTACGTTTTGGCAAAATTTGTGGCAAACTAGCACTGTTTCGAAAATATTTAGCAATCTACCACTTTTTTAGTACTTGAGTTCCACAAAATCGAGTTCTAAATAGTACTCGAGTTCAGTGAACTCAAGTTCTTAGTAAGTCACCAGCATGGCACTGCTGACCTGGAATTTGTGTAATTAAAAAAAAAAAAATTAATGTGGTACTCGATATTACTAAAATCGAGTATCTCTTTATAGTAATCAAGCTTACTGCAGCCTAGTACTTGGATTCCCCCCCCCCCCTTTTTGTTTATGTTGGAATGACTTGAATAGTCAAACTTAGTGACTTGACATTAGCCAAAAAACCATTAAATGGCTTACATGCCCATGTCAAGACGATGCATGATATTCAAGAAGTTTCATGCGTGAAGAAATGCAAGAGCTTGTATTAAATGTTCTTCATGAATTGTCAAAGAAGATGGCTAGGAAGAACACCTGACATACAAACCAAATTCATGCTTCTTTTCTTTGGCCATAAATGCTTGCCATTTTCTTTGACTTGACAAGTTTCTTTGTCTTGCAAGAGTGAGTTCCTACAGGAGATAAAAAATATTTTTTTAAAAAAAGTGTGCCTCTATGTGAGACAGGGAGATAGAAAAGAACTGGACAGTATGAAAAGTAGAAAAAGGGGAAAAAAAAAAAAAAAAAAAAAAAAACAAGGTACTTGATTGTATGAAGCTTGAGTACTATAAAGAAGTACTCAATTTTAGTAATATCGATTACCACATTGTTTTTTTAGTTACACAAATTCTAGGTCTGCAATGCCAAGCTGGCGACTCACTAGGAACTCGATTACTCTTTAGAACTCGATTCTGTGGAACTCGAGTATTAAAAAAGTGGTAGATTGTTAAATATTTCTGAAACAGTGCTAGTTTGCCACAAATTTTGCCAAAACATGATATTTGACTATTTTCGTCATTTGTTTCCATTGAAATTACTTGAATTGGAATTGTTCAGATTTTTATTTTTAACGTGTAAACTCATTTTTGTAATCTTTTAATAAAAAGAAATGCCACATCATTTTAATAAAAAAAAAAAAAACAAGTCACTATTCCGTTACCCACGTAAGTAATACTACTAACGAAAGTTAATAGAATGACTTATATTGCTCATTCTAAAAACTTGAGGGATCAATTACGCTCACTTAAAACTTGAAAGACTAATTATGTACACATAATAAACTTGAAGGATCAACAGTGTAGTTTCGCTTTACTTTTATAAGAGTATCTTCTATTACTAATAAAACTGATTTTAACTGTTAGCACAGTTTTCATTCAATGTAGCAATTAATGTGCTCACAAATTATTTTAGCGAGGGCAAAATCTGTTACACACTGTGTATTCGTAAACTGAAATCGTGAGTTGATTTTAGTTATTGAAACACGCTACAGATACTAGTATAGGTCACTATTACACACTGTAATAACCATCCTCCTTTTAGTATAGCTCACTAGCTTTATTAGCTTGATTAGAATACAATCATCAATGCATAAGTTACGCAACAATATAGATACTAGTACAGATCAGAGGTGGATATTATCAAAGTATAGCCTCATTGGCTTATCACACTTGGGTTTAAAGTAGCTAAGGCGAGGAATTCAGCATCGTCCTCCAATATAGCCATAACGTTTTCATCTAAGGTCACCCATGCTTCAATTCCTTTGCCATAGATAGCATTTTGGAGAATAGTGAGTTTCCTACCGGAGCCTACTTCCCCCATCAGCCCAACCCAAATGGGTTTTCCCCATCCAAAATCGATTTCATTGAAACCAAATGTTAACCAACTGGTGAAAGCAAAAATTTCAGGGTTTTCTCTGGAGAATACTACCGTTGCAGCCTTTTGGATTGCGTACTCGATCAAGCCTATAAAACCTTCGTGACCTTGCAGAATTCTCACATCACTGTCGATTTTTGACACAGCTTCTTTGAGGGTTGCCACCAAGCCACGCATCTCGATCTCCGTCGACTCTGCTGAGTTATAATCGTAGGCTGCTAATGCCCACCAAAAGATATTACCCATAGAAGAATCCGACAAGCGTGGCTTTGCTTTTCTCCGGATGCTTATCGCTTGGGCCAGTATAGATGGCCTT
Organism: Quercus lobata; assembly: GCF_001633185.2. NCBI lineage: Eukaryota > Viridiplantae > Streptophyta > Magnoliopsida > Fagales > Fagaceae > Quercus > Quercus lobata. Next base: position 25,173,814 of record NC_044910.1, on the reverse strand, counting down.
GGAGAACCAGATGCTAATCTAGAAGCAGCTCTAGCGTGTTTACAAATGAAACCAGACAATGATTCAACTCGGGTTGGGTTTTCCACTCGTTCACTCCTTGCTTTTGCCCTTAAAGTAGCTATGGCCTTGGCATCAAACACAAATCTCCTTGTCTTGTACTTGCCTTCCCTGAACCAAAGCCTTTCCACTAAAGGTTTAGCAATATGAGGCAATATATTTTGTGGAGGAAAGTGTGATAATGATGATGCCTCGGTAAAATTAGGACTTACTAACTTGTTACTGGGCCCGCCTGTAGTGGCAGCCCAAGTGCTGAGGAAAGCACTCAGGGTGATTCCATCTGTGATCTTATGCGACGCGCATAAACCGATAGCTATTCCACCACAATCAAATATGTTCACTTGTACAGCAAATTGGGCAGCTTCCATTGGGTTTGGTTCTTTGCGAAATGGAGAGCATGGAAGAAAATGGTTTAACGACTCCGTTTTAGGATTTTGAAGAAATTTAGACAAACAGCAATGGACTCGGGCCTCATTATATGGAATGCCCTCTTCATAATAATCAATAAAGAGGTTGTCTTTCATCCTTCCAGAAAATGGGTAGAAACTATTTAGGGTTTCTGAGAGTGAGTTTTTTAGATGAGCTTGGGGATTCTTGGAATGAATATGGTTCTTGGGGTAAAAGAGGATAAGTGGAGCATAGGTTGTAGGAGTGATCTGGTCCAAGAGAGAGAGTTTGAAGGGTTTTATACGATGAATTGCTGGTGAAGATGGTTTGATGATTTCTCTTGAGATGATATCAACGTCCATCATCATTTTTTTTTCAAACAAATGTTTATCTTTAACTAAACCACTGCCTCTAGATATGTTTGCTTTACTTTCACAGAGATATCTTGCAAAATGATCCTATTCCCTTTTATAGAGACAGAGTACATAATTTGTACGAACAAATTGCTAACGCTTGGTTGTTAGGTACCTCAAACTTGCTAGTTCAAATTTAGTTGGAGCAATTAGTAGTTAGTAGTTGGAAGTCTTTTTTTTTTTTTTGTGGGTAAACAGTAGTTGGAAGTTGGCACTTAATTTGATTAATGGTGATGTTTCATGTTTGGTTGGTTTATAAATGTTGGAATGTGTTTTGAAGTTTTCAACCATCAATAATCAGTATACGTACGGCTAAATCTAATAATAATAATAATAATCAGTTATTTCATTGAAAACATTAGCTTTAAACATTTTTAAGGAATGGCTTGCTCAAGAAACAAGGTTTCGAATAACGATTTAAAACTATTCAAGGAACGGATATAAAATCCAATATTTTGCTCATCCAAATGGAGCATAAATTTGGATTGCATGCATTGGTTCGTTGGAGACACTTTGTTCAATCAAAAATAGAATGGAATATGAAATATATATGTACCCGATTTTTTTTTTTTTTAGAGGGAATATAAGTACACATTCACAATGATAAATACTAATAGACTCATCCCCAAAAGAATTCACGCAAGAAATATAGAGTAAAGTATAGGAACACTCACTACTTTAAGGAATTCGCCGAAGAAATATGAACAAGAAACTCAGCGCCTATCAGAATCCCCCGAGAGATAAAAGTTTTTAACAAGAAGAAATTCCTTCTTCTCACAAAGCCAAAGCCTAAAAATAATACCCAATATTCTGTCTGATTTCTATTCACACGTGAGCTAGAACTTATGTTAAACCACTTGGAACAACCCTCTGAGCATGAAGAATGAAAACTTACATTTTCAAGACAAAAACATTTAATAAGAAAAAAAAAAAAAAACTTGACCAAATACTCAAAAAAACAACTAATAAGACCCATTAACAAGACTTAGAAAATGGAAAATATACCTTAGAAAACAAATAGACAAAACTATAAGTGAGATTCGAAATTCATTTTTTCTCAAGTATATATGCTAGACCAAACAATTTGTATTAAAATAGTCATAACACCCTCTAAAAATGTTGGATATATTTCATAAACATTTTTTTTTTTTTTTGGTGTGATTATGTAAACAAGAACAACATATAGATCTAATCATAAAAAAGAAAATTTAAATTTAATATACAAGAAGAAATCTGTACAATAATTAAATAACTCACAAACCAAATGCGTCAAAAATATTAATAAATAATACAAAACTAATCAAGTCTTATGTTTGACACAATTTTCTTAAAGCATATATTGCCCATTTCACATTCAATGGTGCTTACAAACCCAGGAACGTCTCTCAAGATAAATTGATTAACAGCATGGAGAAGAAGAAATGCAATATCCGTGCTCAATGAACTCAACTATATTGCTTTCTCACTCTTTTGACTCCATGCAAAGATGTATGCACGAAAATATTGTTCCGGAAAAATTGTTGGGCACAGATTTAATTATTAACTCAAAAAATAAAGTAATAAAATATTTTATTTGGACAAGAGTGCCAACTTCAATATTCTCAAAATATATATATATATATATATATATATATATATATATACTACAAAAAAAAATCAGTTACAGTCTTAGACGTATTAGTATTAGATTGCACATGTCCTTTTGTAATTTATTGCTATATATATATATATAGTTATTAGCAAGGTTGTTAAAATCGAACCGGACCGTATGGTTAGACCTAATCAAAAACTGGTTTTTTTTACATAAAAAACCGGAATTCTCTCTTTTGCAGTGAATCCCGATCCAGCCGTATGGTTGAACCATGCACGGTTTTTCCGATTTTCTTCCCACAAAATTTTGCTAAAAAATCTCAGTCTTGATCTTGTTTGTCCACCACCAAAAGCTCCACCATCACTGGATCTGACCGTTAGAATGATCGATCTGTTTGTTTGGAGATGAAAGACCGAGAGAGGCGAGAGTGATAGAGAGAACGAAGTAACAGAGAAATAGTGAAGGGAACTAATAAAGAATAGGCGGAGTGAACAAAGTAACAGAGAGAAGAGAGAACTAGGATTTGATATAGGGAATAGAGGAATGGTTTTTACTTTAAATTTTTTCCCTAAAAAGTCACGCCTCGCCCTCTTTTTTTTTTTATAATCATTCAACAATTTCTCCAGCTCTTTATTATCACCTTTCCCATCACTTAGACTAGTTGACTTTTTTCTTTTCTCCCTTCTTTATAAGAGATATTTTATAATCTTTGTATTAAATTACAAAAAGATCATCTATCTATGTTTTACCCTTTTAAAATATTAGGGTAAATTTTATTAACCATCCCTGAAGTTTAACCAAATACTAAAGAGGTTATTTATTTTATTAACTATCCCTGTAATGCCGTTATTAATTTTAGTTCTCTCTCTCTCTCTCAAACCTTTCTACTCTCTCTCCTCACTCTTTCTTCTCACTCTTTCTCTGGCTCCCTCATCCCTTTTTCCACTCTCAGACCACTCTTTCTTCTCTCACACACACACTTTCTCTCTCTCTCTCAGAAAGAGAGAACCAAAAAAGAAGAAGGGAGAAATGGCTACGGTGACTTCCTTCTCCAGAGGATTCGCTTCGGGATCTGAGGAAAACGAGGTCACCGGCAGTGGCCCTGGTGGCTACATGGCCACCATCAAAGCCGCTTAGTTGGGTCTCGAGACCACTTGTATTGAGAACCGTGGTGCCCTCGGTGGCACTTGCCTCAACGTCGGTTGCATCCCCTCCAAGGTTCGATTCAGTTTTACATATTTTTTTTCGTTTATGGCCTGTTTGGATGTTTAAAAAAGGAGGGAGAGTAGAGTAGAGGGAAGGAGAGTAATTCAATAATCTTGTTTGGAAGATTTTTAAGGTAGGAGGGGGAGGGGTTTGGAGGGATTTGGAGGGGTTTCAACTACCTCTAACCCCTCATTTTTAATTCCCCAAAATTGGAGAGATTTGGAGGGAGAGTAGAGTAGATAAATTATTAACCATATGAATTCTCCAATTTACCCTTTCTAAATTAACAAAATTATAAGTCAATTATATAAATAATTTTTGTTTGTTTCATGAGAAAATAAATAATTTAATGCTAAACTTTTAGAAAATCAGAACCGGAGAAGCCACCAAAAACAAACTCACAGAGCACCCAAACAAAAATTAAAGCCACAAAATTTCAATTCCTTTCCCTTTTCCTCCATTTTCAGAGCACCCAAACAGAAATTACTCACCAACGCTCTGCTTCAGCTACCCATTTTTTTGGATTTTATTTCCGAATTTTTTGCTATATTTTGTTGGCAAATTGATTAATTATTTATTATTGATTCATAGTCAAAGATTCCGCATATGCTAAAATTTGTGTGGTTCCTAGTTCCACACAGAAATACGAGCTGTCAAGCTGGTCTCTGGATGTGGTTTCTGGATCTGGACCTGGGTTTCACCGGAATCGGCGTCGATGAGCACGCATTTACACCGGCATTCTCCTCTCCGCGGCGGCGGAGATCCGAGACACTCGCTGGTTCTGGCGACGAACTAAAACGACGACGCTATCCTCCGTCATCTTTTTAGTGGCTCCTCTGCTTCCCGCTCGGCACGTACCTCTCGCGTTTCCTCCACCTATTCCGCACATTCTTTGCTATCCTCCATCGACGGAAACTCACTTTCTTTCATCTCTTCAACCACTCGATCCTAATCTTGATGACCTTTCTCTGGCTCGAGTTTTCGCAATCGTTTCAAGTTCTCACGATTCTACTAACGACGTTGCTGTACTCTGTGGTTTACGGGTACCGTTTCTGGACCACGATTGGGCTACCCATCGCGTGCTTCCTATTCGTCATGAGCTGTTTGGTCGTTTTGCTTGGCTGCAACTTGTGGGAACTGTTTGTTTCTCAGGAAAGTTGAGGGAGGTTTTTGATTTTTTATTATAATTTTTTTTAGGTAATAAAAATTATTTTATAATTCTCCGTAGTTAATAGTAGTTTTATATCACTATTAATGGTATTAGATGGAATGAAAATGTTTATTAAATAATTATTTAATCTAACAAATTAATTATAAATTAATGTTACAAGTTTATTTTCAAATAGGGATAAATTTGTCTATTTAAATCATTTTCTCTACTCTCCTTCCTAATTTTTAAAACATCCAAACAAAAAAAATGGCTAATTACTCCCTTCCCCCTTACTAATTTTAAAAACATCCAAACAAGGTAAAGGGGAACCATTCCCCTCTACTCTCTTCCCCACTACTCTCCTCCCCTCTACTCCATTCTACTCTCCTTTCTCTCTAAACTTCCAAACAGGCCATTAGTGCTTCTGAGATCTAATTGGTTAATTTGTTGTAGAATTGTAATTTTTTTCGGTGTGAATATGTGTTGGCTCTCGTGGTCTTTGTGGTGGCGTCGTGCTGTGGGTTTCTAGTGGTTCGTGGGTGTGGATCGGCGTTGGAGGGTTTGGGTTATTTGTGGGTTGGCGATGGACGTTTGTGGATTTTGGTTTGGATTGATTGTGGGTTGGTAGTGCGGTGGAGGCTTGTGGATTTTGGTTTAGATCATTTGTGGATCGGCGGTGGAGGTTTCTGGATTTTGGTTCGGATCGGTGGTGATGGGTTTGCTTTGGGTTTTTTTTTTTTTTTTTTTGAGTAAAAAGTTTGAGTTGGTTTGAGCAAAGGTTTTGTGGGTTCTTATGAATGGTTATGTTAAGTGTAATATGGGTTCTCAGGCTTTGAGGGATATGTTGGTAAGTGGAGTTGAGCTTGATGAATTTTGTGTAAACTGTACTTATTGCTTGTGCTCAAACTGGGGCGGTTTTGCAAGGGAAATAGATTCATGAGTATGTTAGGAAGAGGAAAGGGGTGGAGACAGTCTGACAGATGTGTTTGAGGGAGAGAGAGAGAGACTAAAATAAATAACGGCGTTACAGCCCGTTTGGACTAAAGTACTCAAATGGCTAGTTTTGAAATCTTTTGGACCTCCTTGGTATTTAGTCAAATCTCAAGGGTAGTTAGTGAAATTTACCTTAAATTTTATTTTGGTTAAGATTGTTGAATTTTCTTCATGTATTATATTTATTTTTATATTAATAAATTAATAAAACAATTGTTACATCATCACGGTCTGACCTTGATCGGACTTGAATCTTAAAAACCTTAAATCTCTTTTTTTTACCGTTCATTGAACCGTCTGGACCTAAAAACCATGATTATTTGATTAACCTTTCATTATTTGTTTTTTCATTTTGCACTTGTTTTATGTTTTGTAAGAGCACTCACAGCAGTGGTGCTATATAGGTATAATGCTATTTTTTAGCTCCAAATATCAAAAATCCTTCACGCAGCAGAGGAGCTAAATCTAAAAAATTTAGCTCCTAGATTTAGCTCCTCAGCTACAGTGCACATCTATCTTTAGATGTGTACTGTAGCTCAAAGCTAAAAAAAAATATATTTTTTTATTACACTCTCTCTCCTCTCTTTCATTAAAATATTCAATTCATTTTCTCTCTCTCTCTCTCTCCGGCTTCTCCTCTTTCTTCTTTCTTCCTCAAATTTTTTTTTCTCTCTAGCTCATTGGTCTCTCATCTCCCTTATCCCTCAGCTCACCGATATCTCCATCTCGCCAGTCTCTCCAGCTCGCCGGTCTCTCCATCTCGCCAGTCTCCCTCATCCTCATCTCGCCGGTCACTCCTCACACTGGGCTGGGCTGAGCTTCGGTGGATTTTTGTACTCGTGCTCATTCCTTTTGAAAGCTCATCTCGCCGGTCTCTCTCTCTCCAGCTTCGGTGGATTTTTGTACTCGTTTTTTTTTTTTTTTTTTGCTGTGGATTGTCGGTAGTGGTGGTGGTGGTGGTGGTGTTGGTGTTTTCCGATCTGTTGTGGGCAAGTGGGCTTGTGTCTGTGTTTGTGGCAGTGGGTTTGTGCTCGTGTGTGGGTTTTTTTTTTTTTTTGCTGTGGACTGCCGGTGGTGGTGGTGGTGGTTGTGGTTGACGGTACAGGTGGTTGAGATTGGTGGTGTAATATTTTTGTTGGTAGGGGAATATATTATTTTATTGTAGTGGTTATAATATTTTATTGTGATGTTTATATTATTTTATTATGTTGAAAGAAAATAGATCCACTGCTGCAGCATGTGTGTAGGTAAAATAGATAAAGTAACTTTTGGTGGAGCTAAATTGCTAAAAATTTAGCTCCACTGCTGTGGATGCTTTTGCTATTCATTTTCGTTTGGGCATTGGTGTAACCCATGGCTATTCATTTCCTTTTGCTTTTTAGTTTACTAGTTTAGTTCTTTGTGTAAATAAAACAAGCCTTGAAAATTAGGAAAATAAGCAGTGCCCATCGTCCTCTGCTCTTCTTTTGTATCAACCTTGAAGTGAAGCATCAACTATTTCTCCTTCAAATTCGTATTCCAATTCTTCAATCTATTTTTTTTGTTGGTAGATTGCTTAGAGCATCCACAGCAGGTGTGGCAAATGTGTCAAATGCCAAATATTTGGCACATTTGCCACAACAAACACCAAAAATCCCTTTTATCAGATGTGCTAAATCTTATAAAATTTACAACATGTGAATAGTACCGTTGCAAATTTGCAACGGTACGGACGAAAATGCTAAAAGAAAAAATAGTTTTTTATTCACTCTCTCTCATCCTTTTTTACTTTCTCTCTTCTCTCTCTTTCTTTTTCTTTTTTCTTTCTCCGCAACTCCATCTCTGTCACTCTCTTTTCCTCTTTTCTTCTTCCTCTTTTCTTCTTCTTTCTCCAGAAGCTTCACTTCCGTTGGACTTTTCTTCTCTTGCTTTGTTCCACGAGTCAAGGCGTAATTGTTCCCAGAAGATTATTTTTTTTAGATATTAATTATTTTTTTTTAATTTTTCTGGGTTCTGTGGACTAGAAGAATCTGGTGGGTGATTTCAAATTTGTCTTTTACAGCTTACCGAATCTGGGTTTTGTTGCTTGGACTGAACAAAGAAAAAGGGTATGTTCTTTTGCTTCTGAATCTCAGCTCTATTGAGATTTGATATTTTGTTGCTTTTGCTTTTGCCAATCTCGCCGCCGATGGTTGGTTGAGTTTTTTCATTGATTGATCTGTTGGGTTGGAGTTTTGTTGAAGATTTTGAGTTATTTATTTATTTATTTATTTTATTTTGTTGAGGTTTTTGGATTTGGAATTTGTTGGAGGATCCGGTGATTGTGGATGTAGTTTGTGGCGGTGGTTGTAGCGGTGGTTGTTGTTGTGGCGGTGGTTGTAGCGGTGGTTGTTGGTTCTTGGGTGGTGGCGACTGCCATTGGTTGTGCATTTGTATATTTGCTGGGTTTTGGATAAATATATTATTTTAATGTGTAGTAAATATTATTTTAATGTATAAAATCGAATGATAAAACATCTGATAAATGGGATGTTGTAAAATGATGTGGTAAAATAATAAAGTAGGCTCTTAGTGTGGTAAAATGACATAATTTATACAACAGCTGCTACGGATGCTCTTATATGAGCTAATGGAAATCAGTTTCATCTTACTCCAAGTTTTCGACGAAATGGGTTAGGCTTGGACACAAAAAAAAAAAATAAATAAATAAATAAATAAATACATAAACAAATGTTGTGCCGCATCAATGGCTAAAATTGCGCTATAACCTTATGAAAGTGGTCATTATCCTCATCGTGAAAGCAAGGCTGGCTAAGCAAAGAGGAAGATCTCACCTTCCGCAAAGGGTTTTTTTGGTTTTTTAATAGCTATTATTCAAAGTTCTTTCCTTCATACGTATTTACCTATTTGTCTTTGCAATGTTTTTCGTTCTATTTATCAAGTTTCTATACTTTTGTTCAATCAAAGAAATTAGGGTGCATATTGGAATTCATTAAGCGAAATCAAAGTTGAACATTTTCAGTGATCATGCTCAGGTACAAAATTTGTACTATTTATTTATTGATGCTATCTGCATGTTGTTTCCTTTTTATTTTTGTTGGTTTACCAAATTTCCATTGTAGGTAGCAGCCTCTGGTTTATTAAAATTTTGCTTTCCATATGCTCCGCAATTTATGTATGAGAAAGAAATGAATAGTTATCGGTTTACGCCATGGAAAGTTATAGATATACACATGTCCTCTAAAAAAAGAATTATACATCTTTCAAAAGACTTAAAAATCCCATTTTCAATTCATTTTCATTTGAATTATTATATATATTATATTACATGCATGAGACCACAATGGTGAAACCAGGTAATTTCTCCAAATAAATTCTTTTAGTAGTCCAAATAAAAATAAAAATAAAAATAATAACAATGACATGAAAAATATAAAATCTAATGTTTTTGGTAGTTCAAGTAAAAACAGTATTTACAATGAAACTAGAAATGTGTAATTATTTTTTAAATGGAAAATATGAGGATGCATGCATGCAATGATGACACCCATGCTTTTCTCAAACCGTTTTGCTTTCCTTGATTATACTTTTAAAAAAGTAATCCTTGATTATAATTAAGTTTGAGTTATTTACGATTGTTACTTCTACTCAATATTTTTAAACAACACTACTTGCATAAGATTTTCCAAGCATCACAATAATAATAATAGTTATAGTAACAGGGAAAAAACTATAAAAACAATAGTACTGCAACACACAGGCTAAATACTAGTTATATAAAACAATGGTTAAGGCAAATTTAAACTCACATATTAATTACTAGCCTCTATGCATACGTGTTGTGCATGTTTAGAGACTCTTTTAATTTTTTTTCTAAAAACATAATTTTCATATATATTAATATGAGGTTATTACATTATCCAATTACCAAAATTCCTAGGGCCGGGAGTGAGATGTGAGAATTTTTTTTTTTTTTTTTCAAAAAAAAAGAAGATAAACGTGGTATGTGTGCGTGCGTGTGTGTATATATATATATTTTTTCAAACAAATAAAAAAGATAAACTTTAGAGATAAATAATAACTGTAATTTATTTTTTAAACGTATATTTAAAAGTGATGTCCTGGGATCTATAATAATAATAGAAGTGATACACACACACTAGGCTTATCACATGCACGATTTTGTAGCAAAAACAAAAAATGTGTTTTTATTTTATATATATAATTTATATTATGAAAATTTAATTTATAAGTGGATAAAACAATTTGAAAATCAACAGGAAACTGACCCAATTTTTTTGGCAATGTTTTAGTAGGAGTTAGAGTTGTATTTTTACCGAACTGTCCTTTAATTTTGTCTCTACTTAAAAATAGGGACTTATGGGCATTTTAGAATCATGAAAATGAGAAATTCAAACAGAGAAAACCCCTTAAATAATAGTATATGAATATAGAAAATATTGGGATAAGGCTAAGTAATTCTTTTTTGAATGAGTAATATTTTTTTTTTAAAGATGCTACGTTTACAACATGTTTACAATAAATTACAAGTGGTTAATTGTTATAAGTTCAAATTTAAACCTAATACTAAGATTACTTTTTTACCCCAACAATAACAACTAGTAACAATCTGTCACTTAGGATTTATTGTAAAAATGTTATAAAAATATTGTGGATATATCTTTTTTTAAAAACAAAAATAATCTAGAGGTATTTTATTTTGGATGAAAAAGGAAAACAAAGGGCTAAATTTTTTATTTAACATTAACGTACCTATTTTTAAGAGAAGTTACTGTTTATTTATAAGGGTATTTTTTAAATCACATAAATATCCAGTTCAATAAAGAGATATTTTTGGAGAATAGTGTGACATTATCGATGATAATGACCCTATTTCTAAACTATTTGTAAGAGAAGTTATTAAATACTGGATGAGGGTATTTTTTTACCATAAAAAAGTCTAGATCAAGTAGTTGAATCCTCTTATAAATAATATAAATTACACAAACAAAATATATAAACAATTTAATTTTGAAGTGCTTAAAAATATTACATTACAAGCCAACATTATAATGTATTACAAATATATACATGTGCTTTCAAAAACTTTCCATCATAATGTTGAGTAGAATTGATGTCCAAATTCGATAATGTACACAATATGAAGTTCAAGGTGAATATCATTTGCATAGAAACTCCATATAGTGGACATGTAAATAAATCAAGGCCTTTCACATGAATATCTTTGAACATTAGAAAGATAAAATGATAAAGGTTTTTATTCATGGTGTGGCTTCTATTTCCCACATAAGGATAGCAACATTTCTGTTTCTCCAACACCACTTGTAAAACCACAGTCCCCACTTCCTCTGCTGTACCCCAATTCAAATTAAAAGTTGTTCTAAGATTCAAAGAAAATAAAAGGAAACGCATGGACATATAACACTTTGTATTCTTTAAATGAAACCACATATATACATACATGCATGCATACGTATATATATGAGCATTTTGTATACATTCTATATATGAAAGGTCTCTCCATGTTTTTTAATAAATTTTAACCATAAAAAATATTGCACTTTGAACTTCAAATTGCAATTCAAAATGGTAGCCTTTTGCATACATCATCTCTCTCTCTCTCTCCCTCAAAAGTGAATCAAAATTTCTTCCTAGAGTGAGCTTGTCCAATTGGAATTTATAAGAGTAATCTTTCCAAATCTAAGAATGTAAGCAAATACAGAATGGCAAAACTCTTAATTTTCCATGAACCTACACGAAACAATTTTCTCATAAAACTACAAAATTCGTATTAAAGTATATAGAAACTAGAAGGACCAATCACCATATAAACATTATGAGTCTCTAAAAAGCAAAGAAATTGTAACATCACCAAACTTGTGCATGGTAAGAATATGAACAAATCCTATTGCTATTTCTTAAGTAAATTTTACGCCTCTTCAACGTTGGATTATAACAACTAGGACAAATTACAACTTACCCACCTGTGGTGATGTGTATGACAATGATAATGCCTCAAAAAAAATTAGGATGTACTAATTTGTTACAAGGCCCGCCTGCAATGGCAGCCCAAGTATTGAGGAAAGCGCTCAGGGTGATTCCATCTTTGATCTTAGGTGAAGCACATAACCCAATTCCAATTCCACCACAATCAAATATATTGACTTGTACGGCTAATTGGGCAACTTCCATTGGTTTTGGTTCTTTGCTATATGGACAAGAAGGAAGAAAGTGGCTTAAAGACTCCATTTTAGGGTGTTGAAGAAAGTCAAACAGACGGCAATGGATTCGGGCCTCATTATATGGAATTCCCTCGTTGTAATAATCAATAAAGAGATTGTCTTTCATCCTTCTGGAAAATGGGTAGAAGCTATTTAGGGTTTTTGAGAATGAGTTTTTTAGGTGATCAGTTGAAGATGTTTGGGGACTCTTGGAGTAAAAGAGGATAAGTAGAACATAGGTTGTAGGAGTGAACTGGTCCAAGAGAGAGAGTTTGAAGGGTTTTAGATGATGAATTGGTAGTGAAGATGGTCTGATAATTTCTCTTAAAATGATATCAATGCCCATCATCATTTTTTTCAGACAAAAGTTTATCTTTAACAAACCTTGGGTTCTATATACGTTTGCTTTACCTTCACAAAGATAGCTTGGAAAAAGTATCCTATTCCCCTTCATAGAGACATTGAGAGTGCATAATTTAAGGTGCCTGAGTAGTAGAATTTTAGCTAGAATAATTAATTAGGTGCCTGAGTAAGTTCCAGCCGACCTATGCTAATATAATTATACTATTTGTGTGCCGCATATTAGGTAAGAGAAAAATTGGAGAGGTGCCCCCACACAATAGGTTTAAATACAAATAGAGTGTCTGTGTTTTTATTTTAAGGTGGAACTTTATTCCTTTTTACCTTTTTTTTTTTTTTTTTTTTTTTTTGCCGCATGTGTATTTAGTCATTTATCTGTATCACATAAATTCTATCTATTTTTCTTCTCTTCTTTAATCTTGTGGAAACAGTTTATTTTTACATCACATGTCATGATGTGTTTTGAAGTTCTTATCCATCAATGATCAGTTTCATCTAATTCTAAAAATAGAAAAATAAAAAAATTAACAAATGTTTTAAGAGAGTTGGTTTATGAGAGATTTTTTCGAAACTTTTTTCTACAATTTTTTATATTTTCTATGAAAATAGTATTGAAACTTACTTAAAATAGTTCATTAATAAATATTGTAATGGCATCTATTAACTCAACTCATATGCCTAGGTGGAAGACACCAACTCAAGTTGCCTACCTATACTCATTTTTTGTTCATCCCAAAAATAAAATAAAATAAAATCTCTCAACTCAATAGAAAAAAAAAATACAACTTATTCATTCAATGGAAACATTAACTTTTAAATGTTTTAAGGAAAGGCTTGCTTAAGCAACAAGGATTCTGTAAGGACTCAATTTGTAACGATCCCAAATTAGTGTATTGGGTTCGAACGTTAAAAGCCCAAACAATAAATTTGTAGAAAGTTGGCTAAAATGCTAGGCTTTGGTCACCGGATAGTTGTTAGTCATGGTGTTCATGATGGTCACGTAGAGGTGAACTGAGTTTGTCCAAGAAAACGTTCTCCTCAGCACGGCCTCAATGGCTCTAGTTCTTGGCCCTTGTCCAAGGAGTTTTATGTTCTTATTATCCCTTTGTGCTGCCCCCCCCCCCCACCCCTTTGGCGATACATCATTTTCCTTTTATACTAGCTTTTCCCTCCCCTCGAACGTCCACGTGTAGGTTCAGCTTTATAAGGCTAATACTTGTCTTATCAGCCCATACTCAAAGTGGTTGGAGGTGGTTGTAAAAGCTGAAGAGCATAGCTCTGTCAGGCGTAGAGTATTTAATTGCAGTAATGACAGTTTTTCCCTTATTCTTCGTCGCCGCACTATTCAGGGGTCCTTTCCCCATTAAGGAGGTCAGGGCGTTTGTTGGCGCATTCAATGCGGAGGTGACAGTTTTTCTTGAACTGCTCCTACAATGTACTCGCCCTTTCTTCTGGGAGAGCTCTGGGGGCCGCCTTTGATGGCATGCCGTCCCTTCCTTCTAGGTTTTGGGACGCCGAGGACAGGATCATCCTGGGCTATAACTTTAAGCCATTTGGACTTTCGTTGCATGTCCTCGGTAACACCTCTCCTCGGCGTGGGCCTTGGGCCCTAATGGAAAGTGGGTCAGGATCACAAATTCTCTGGCCCCACAGATTCCATTGACGATTTAAAATTATTCAAGGAACTGATAGAAAATCCAATATTTAATTCATCCAAATGGAGCATAAGTTTGGATTCCATGCTTGGGTTAGTTGGAGACACATTGTTCAATCAAAAGAGGATGGGATAAGAAATACCAGAATTTTTTTTAAGGAATACAACAGTATAACACTCACTATTCTAAGAAATCCACCTAAGAAATACAGAGAAAGAAACTCATCCCCTATCCCTGTATCTGATCTAAAATACGTGTCTAAAACAAAATAGATGCATAAAGATGAAAGTTACATATTCATAAAGCCCCCCAAACCTTTAAAATGACTAAAATATCCTAAAATCTTATGTAAATACCCATTAATGTAAAGCCAACAATAGTATGATAGTATCTCTTTCTAATACCAGTAGTAGAAAATACAACAAAGAAGCACAAGGAGAGCTACCCCTATTTTTTGTCCATCCTAAAAGTTAATTTGATAACGAATTTTACAAAAGCATTTTAAAAAGACAAAAAATTCAAGAGCAAACAAAGTCAGAATAGATAAGTATAATCACATATTAAACTCAATGGGTCAATGAGAGAGCATTCTATACTCTTAAGGTAATAACCTTAGAATTTAGAAATTTGAGAAAAAGAAAGAAAGAGAGATAACCCCATCTTGTCTGTAACTAAATTTCTATTTCAATAAGCATCCTTAGTACATTTTACCCAGGAGTCATCCTTAGTATAAATAAAGTTGGACCTTAAATTTTTTTTGTGATTGTGTCAATTTGACTATTCTATCTTTCGGCAAGTGTACCTCTTTATTAAAGGATTTCAAATTATTTTTTTTTTCTTTTCTTTTTTCTATTTAATTAAACTTAAGTATTAATATGGGTTTCAAAAGCAGTAACAATGCTACGAAACTAATTTGTCTTTGCACTAAGTTTTAAGAAAAAAAATTCATAAAAAGTAAGTTTTAATAAATTTAAATTAATGCTAATTAAAACCTATATACTGATTATTAACAAATTCTAAAGAATTACATTAATCAAAGCTCAATTGCCAAAGGTACTAAGAAATTTAAAAGAAGACTTATTATTCATTTTAATTTATACCAGTTAATAGAGTGGACCTTAGCCATTAAGCCAATGCCTCCTGAATATATTAATCATCCAGCATAATTTGTTTTGTTTTAACAATTAAATTTGGCTCGTGCATATCGTTTGTTCTAGCAAAACTCTATTATAAATGTTTGCAAGCAATTCAAACACTAACTTGGTTAAAACTTAGTGGACCTAAGTTTTAAGAAATTTAAAAGAAACTTATTATTTTTTAATTATTTATATAACTTATTATTAATTTTTAGGTTTGATGCAAATTTTGTTTTACAAAATGTTCTGTCACCACTTTACATAAAATAATTTTTGTTCTTCTATTTTTAATTACTTAATATTTTATTATTTTATTTTAATTATATCATTAATATTGTATTTTTTATTATTATTAAACCATGCATCGCACTGATATATAACTTCTTTATTAAATTGTGCATCAAATGAATATATTACTGGTTATACTAAAAAAACTAAGGTGGAATTCTATCAGTTATACGAGGAGGTTTAAGGAGGGAAACAATATTATTACTTTCCTATTTGTATAACCTTGCCTTAAAGGGAATAAAAGCCTCTCTTTTTTAATGAACAAAAAAGAAGAGTAATGGGCGCGACTGGAGGTAGCTTTCCTACCCAATAGTAGCATTCTACTCACAATGTTTAGTAAGTGCCAATAATCTATAGGTATGCTTCCCGTTGCAAGAGACAAACCCAAGACTTTTTTGCTTATTGCCCTCCAATAGGGAAATCCTAGATTGTTTAATTAGCTTGAATTAATATACTCTTAACATCACATTGACAAGAACGATAGATGCAAAAGCAAAAGTGTCTTGCATACTACTACCATACAATTTTAACTTGTAAACATGAAGATTGGAGATTCCATACTATATATCTTGGGGATCAATCGGTGTCTTGAACCTTATGATAAAAAGTAATTATTATAAAGCGAACACTATAAATTGAAATTCTATTATATTTATCAAAAAGTAAATTTTTGGGAAAAATATAACCAATTATGAATCACCCATTCACCAACCAAACAAATAGGAAAAAAAAAAAAGCACAAATAGGGAAAAAAAAAGCTCAAAAAAATAAAAGGAAAAAATCTTCCCACTATTGTAGATTTGTAGTCATAAATTAAAATATCCACTTACCTTTATAACTAAACACAAAACAAGGCGAGCAGTTTCAAAATATCCAACCACCTATTGTCTGTTGATGTGTGCTATCGTGAATGATAGATTTTGGTTAGAGTGGTGTCCATACATAGCGAGTCACCTAACTGATTTCGGTTTAGCTTTGGATTTCTATTCCTACATAGTTTTGACTAGTTTGGATTCCAATCACTACCTAGAGTGGTGCCCATAACGAGTCACCTAACTAATTTAGATTACGCTCCACGAAGTCAACTTTGCAGTACATTGTGCATTAGCGTATGTATTTGGCTCACTATTCCTTCCTTAAGTGTAACCTTGTTCACGCTTTCTTTTTTTTTTTTTTTGCCCTCTAAAACCTCAAACACACGAGTCAATAAAAATTGAAAATTTTAGCACAGGTCATGCCACAAACAACAAGAGAGCCCAAACATAAAAAGACCATATCAAAAGGGGTCCAATGGAAAATTTAGCAGGTTCAAGTCTGCCACAAATCAGAAATGGGCCACAACACAAATATATCAAACTCGCAAAGAGAATTTATATGGATAGCCCAACAAAGTAGCTCAAGCCTGCAAAGGAGCACTACCCGTACCATTCAAAACCCACAAAGCTAGGAAGTAGGAAGGGGAGCCAAAAATACTTAGAAGTAGTTGTTTGCCACGCCTTTTGAGTGTTATGTTTGTAGGGAAACACATACACACCAAAAGGACGTAGGTAAGTCGGTCAATATGTGCACATCCAGTCAATTTACACATTCTTGAACCGATCACCCACTGAGTTGGCCCATGTCATGTACATAATCCAAGCATGATATTTTTAAATTATTACCAAAATGAAAAAAGTTATTAGATCATGTACTATTAATTAAAGTTAAGCTTATATTTAATCCCCATCCCCACCCATATACAAGTAAAACTGACATATATACTTGCCTATCTATATCACCCTTTCTTCAAACCATGTATTAGATTTGCTTCTCTTTGAGACTTTGACTATATATATCATATCATGGCTGATTGCATGTCCAGTTGAAATGATTGTAAATGCTAGCTTTAGCTTAGCAGCCAATGCAACGCATGGAAAGGTTGTAAAAGGAGACCTTAACATCTACTAGGTTGCCTCTTCAATAGCTAACCCTCTAATTATACAAGACCTTGTTACATTTGGTATGAACATACTTCATTTTTTCACCTTTCATTTTTCAGGTACCTTCAGTTGTTGGGCGTGTGGGCAATTTACTCGCTAACAATTTTGTGCATCATCAGTTACATTTTGGGATGAGCACTTCATTTCTTCACCTTAAGATGGACGCCATATAGCGATGTTAGGTTTTAAAGATTTAGGATTAAATGTTTAGGATTTCAATTTGTATGTGTTGGCAAACCAAGAACAAAAACATGTCTAGGATAGGTGTTAGACATTGCTCAAAGCTGTATAGGTCAAAAGTCAAGAATGTACAAGCTGCAGGAAAAAGAATTAATTTTCTGTGAAGCTCAACCAATTGAAGGATGAGGCTCGACCGATTGAGAATTGCAAAAAAATAATTTCTGCAGAATTTTTAAACAAGCCCAAGCCTGCGAAAACGTTTAGGGTTTCAATCCAACACTCTTACGTATAAAAGGAAAGCTCTAGCCACGTTTTGAAGACTCTTGGAAGACTTGTAAGTTACTCATGTGAGATCTGAGAGGTTTTGTACCTTCTAACTCTACAAACATCTACTGGAACAAGATCTGCAATCAAGTGTTGGTGGAATCTAGTTGCTACAAAGATGAACAAGCCGTGATGTGAAACCTTTGAGTGGGATTTCAAGATCACAAGCGTGGGTGTTTATGTGTTGCAAATTCAAGAGAAAAGGAGTCCATGGATTCGAAACCTACACGTGGTTGTGTCAGTAAGTTACCACTGAAAGTAGCAATAGATTTAGGGTTAAATCTTTTGTAAAAATTTCAATTCTCCATTAGTGGATTTTTTTTACCTTGAGAATAGCTAGATCAAACCCTCCTCATGTTTTTACCTTGAAATTGTTGATTTCATTGGGTTTCCTAAGTCATCATATTGTTGTGTTCTTTACTTTCCGCTACTTTCCATGATATGATATATTATTGTTTACCTTAAATCTGAATAATTAACCTAAGTAATTACTTGGCTAATATATTAGGTTAAACAATCTGCATTAAAGGGTCTAAACTAACTAACAAGTGGTATCAAAGCAGGTTAGCTCATGTTTGGGTAGTTTACCTTGATCCTTGACCCCGTCGACATGAATTCTAATGTCTTTCCTTTGCGTTCAATTAAACTGAAAATTGAATGTGTTTGGTCTTGGACTAAGTGGATTTTTAAATATGCTAACCCTATTCTAACTACTAGTTCTAGTGGTCCAATCACTGGACCTTCTACACCAATGGTTTCTATGTTGAGCCATTAGTTTTGATGGTTTACTTGAAATATTTTACTTGTCATACTAAACACCTTAAAATATTTTAATGAAAATGTTAACATGTAAAATATTTTACATTTAAAGATATTTTACTTCAAAACAAAAGGAGTGTTAGTAAATAATGTTTTCACATGCGATAAATGTATATATTGTCATATTTTCTTGTAAATATTCTTTGCCATAATATTCACATGTTATATAAATATGTAACTAAGATATTCACATGTATGTATATGTATTGCTTGTACAAAAACTCTTTCAAAATCAAATTCCAAGCATCTAATATATTTTTAAAAAAATTTGAACATTTTGATTAAATTAAAATAAGATACTATCATTTGGATATGCAGTGTAGGGTGCCTAATATATATCTCCCCATCCGTAACTGAACTTATGAGTTTAAGAATCTTTGGTTCAAGATTTTGGTTGAGGTGGTAGATTATGATTAATAAAATATTATTTTCATATGGGCTACTATTGACATCACTTTTATTATACATCAATCACATGTTGTTACCTCAATAATTGTGAAAAAAAATTGAGAAATTTATTGTCTCATTAGACATATTGATTAATTTTAGTCCAAAATTAATACTTCATTTGTTGGATTTCTAATATGAAGCTAATTATTATATTATGAGGGCCAAAAGATACGGATGGCAAGATACTTACGTGTTCGTACAAAGGCTGGGAGAAATGATGACCGACAAATTGAGAGGAGAAAGTTATACCGGTTGTCATTATTCGACCTAGTGTTATTGATAGCACTTGCAAATTAAGAGCCTTTACCTGGATGCATGGAAGGAAATAGTTATTTTTATTCAGAATTTGTATTAACCAGCTGTAGATTACAATGGCACTGATAGAAGCAGTACTACTAATCATATCTCCACTATCTCTCACCGGAAAATGGATCCTATAGTACTGTACTGTGGAAAGGGCAGCTCAGAAGTTTCTTAGTTGGCCCAAATGGAATACTTGATGGTAAGTAGTGACTAGTGTAAAATAAAAAATTATGCTAGTGATCATCTCATTTTCACAATCTACCACATAACAATTATGAAATTAATTGTAAAATACACTAAAGTTAGATTGTCATGAGCACATTCTAGAGTGGGTTGTAACTAGTTATCATGCATGGAAAGTGGAAACATTATATACAATAGTGATAATAAGGTGGTCTTACTCTTATCCAGGGACGGAACTAGGATCAAAATTTAGGGGGGGCCAAAACCTCAATAAAAAAAAAATTCTTTAAAATACAAATTAGCATATATTTAGTGTTAAGAAAATATCAACAAAAGAGATGAGAAACAAAATAACCATTTATTAATACATTTTAAATTAATAATTTAAAAATAGAATTCAACATTCTTTTAAATAAATAAAAAATTATCTATAGTTGATTTTGTACTAAACTTTACAACAATCTCCCTTTCAATCTTAATTTCTTTTGATTAATGATACATGAATTTATAAAATTTATATAATAAAATTTGTAATACTAATGACTATACACTACACATTAGCACCAATTTATTAACGCAACTATTCAATTCTATAATACCCCACATAAAATTAAACTAATTTACTAATAAACAACCAACTAGTAAGTAGTAAGTTAAAAAAAAAAAAATTAAATGTTTTAAGTTAAAAATTAATAGCCAAACACACCTGTCATCCCACCCCACACATTGATTAATGGCCACCCACTCTCACTCACTACAAGTACATTAACTTGGTTTGTAATTAGTATTCATCTATCTTTCTTCTTCTTCTTTTTTCTTTTCAGTAAAAATAGTCATTTCTTTTTCACGAAAATTCAAATAGTCAATTTTAACACTCATAAAAAATAAAAATAAAAATATATCTTGAATCTACGAAGAAAGAGTAAGAAACAATCAACACAGTGACACAGATGTTGTAGTATAGTTGTTTGCGAGTTGGGTAATTGGGTTATCATTTTCATGGGCCAATTTGTAACTTATTGGGAGGAGGGGGGCCAAAAATAATTATTTTGGACTCAATTGTTAAACTATTCGTTGAATCCCCCCCTCCCCCCCCCCTCGGCCCTTACTAGTTCCGTCTCTGCTCTTATCTAAGTGAGTAAGGAGATCATTTCGGTTTTTAACTGCATATTATAAATGGATCACTAGACACTAAAATTAAGAATAAATTCAAACAAGTGGCAGAAAATTAGACAACAATTTTGAAATTAATTTGAATTCTAATTATGTTTTGACTTTTTTTGAAAAATATATATCATGAGATTTCAAAACGAGCTACAACTTTGTAGGAATAGACTAGTCAGTTAGGTGACTTACTGTGGAAACGACTCAAACCGGTGCAACACCTCTTGTTAAAGCCACACATTAACAGGTCACAATTTGACAACTAACAGCCTTGATTTTTTTGTAGCTAGAAAGATAGGTTGTAAAGTTAATCAATATACTAGTGAGATTTAAAGCCACATGTGAACAGGTCTCATTTTGACAACTACTAGCTAGCCTCGTTATGTTTATAGTTAGAAAGATATAGGTTGTATAGTTAATGAATATATGTACTGGTGAGATTTCAGCAAAAGGAATGTATACTAGTGAGATTATAGGTTGTATAGTTAATGAATATAGAAGTGAGATTTAAAGCCACACAGGAACTGGTCACACATTTTGATAACTTCTAGCCTCATGTTTCTAGCTAGAAAGATATATAGGTTGTATAGTTAATAAATACTATGCAATGACCCGCACGGGAAAAACTTATTGAATGTTCTATAAATAGTGTCGTTTTTTTCTTTTTTAAAGAAGAAAGACTGCCAAACTTTTATTGAGTCAAACCGGCTATAAATAGTGTCATTGTACTTTATAATATATTGCATTTAAAAGATTGTACCGTATTAATGTATAAAAGTCATAACTAATATCTTTCTCAAAAAAAAAAAAAAGTCATAACTAATATATCATTTTTAAAATCAGGTGATGTAAAACTCGGACTAAATTAGACAACCAATGAACACAAACAAATCAGATTTATTAACTAATTGTCAATGTCAAAAATTATAAGAAAAATACTTTATAAATCATATTCAATGAATAAGAAAAAAAGAATTATGTAAATTGCAAATCAAAACATTTTAGTACATCATAATGATTTTTTTTTTTTTAAATAGAAAAGCAAATACAGCTAAAATTATACGTTCAATCTTCAATTTAATCAACATTTTCCATGGACGGGAAGTCATGACTCATGAGTATCAACCTATTTTGCTTGCAAGAAAATTATTTTAAAAAAGTTAAAAAGTATATGGTACATTGATACTACAATAAATTACTTTAAAAACACAAATTTATCTTTGCAGTAGTCTCAATGTGTGAGAGTTCAAAAACAAAACAAAACAATCAAAAATTAATCATCAAAGAAAAATAAAAATTATAAAATAAAATAAAATAAACCACTAATAGGTTATGCTCATATGTGGTTTCAATTCGACACTCATTATTAGGCCAAAATGGGAATATACCCCTTTCTATGAAAGTTTCAGCAAAATACCTCTTTTTTGAAACTATTTAGAGATATGTCCTTATTTTGAAACTCGATTTTTTAAAAATCACATTTCAACGTAAAACTCGATTTTTAGATAATCGAGTTGTAGCCAAATTAAACTTTTAAAAAAAAAAATAATTTGTGGAACTCGAGTTCCATGAACTCAAGTTCCATTGAGTTCCATGAACTTGAAAATTTTCAAGGAACTCGAGTTCCACACTAAAACTCAATTTTGATAAAATCAGGTTTCAAAACAGGGGGATATCCCTAAATAGTTTCATAAATAGGGCATTTTGCTGGAACTTTTCATCGAAAGGGGTATATCTCTATTTTGTCCCTCATTATTATATGTTCTCAAGCTATATACCTTCTAACATAGAGTGTTCACATCTCTTTATTTTAATATTAAATTCAGTTCAAGTGTTAATGGCTAGCTATTTATTTTTATATGATTTCAAAGTTTCATTCATAAATTTTTTTTCAAAAAAAAAGGATTTGTATATGGATTTTGAGAGGCAGAAAACCTAGCGCACTTCAATAAGGTAAAAAACAAAAATGTTATAAATTTGATTATAGTGGTATATTTCAATTAACTCAATTGGTAAAATTTCTTGTTGTCAAATAAAAGATTTAAAGTTCAAACTCCAACTACAACAAAAATCAATTAGTGTCTTGGCCTGATGATAGTGAACGATCATTATGAAGAAGATGCCATATATATGTTGGGTTCAAGTTACACCTGATGTAATTTTAAACAATGTTACACCACCCAATAACATGTTATTGAATTCATATTTTGAAAATCTCACTGGTGTATTATATGTTCTATATGTTCTTAGCATTCATGTCGATTTTCATGTCTATTGGATGTTATTTACCATCTGATCTATAAACTCATATCTTATAAATTATTTTAAACTATAAAAACTTGAATTTAAACAATTAATTGATATAATGGCCATTGACTACACAATTTGTAGTTGTCTAACCTAATTTGGTTAATTCATGGATAGTTTTCTAATAAATTGATAAACATGAGAGTTTGATTTCATGTTTGTTAACATCGGCCGACACTGATAACATACCCATGGGGTTTTAGTGACAGCTTTTAGAGGATGAGATGATGTGCACTAATTGTTCTCGTGGTGGGGTTCGATGTAGATTTTGGTATATTTTAGTACTGCACTTTGCGATGTAGTTTGGCCAAAACCTGATTGCAACTCAATTTTGCAGTTACATGTATGGTTCAATGTGGTGTACAAGGTGCAGTTTGGTCGATTTTCAAAATTTCATGACCAATTACTAGTTTACAATTAATGACCATAAAAATATGATAGTAAGTTTCAAAAAATGAAAATAAAACCTATATAACAAATAAAGTAATACAAATATAGATGTAGCTCTAGCTAGCATGTCTACAAATGAAACTAGACAGTGATTAATGACCATAACAATATGAAATTTGAACATACTAATATTGGGTTGGCCACATACTTCATATAATATTAAATTTTATATGTATATATGGATGTGGTGCGATACGGTTTTGTACAGTGTCTTATAATAAAACCTCACACCACATCGTATAGTGCGGTGTAGTGTAATTACTCTATTTTAGGAGCAATTTTGGTAGGTTTGGATGTGGTTTGATGAACATCCTAGTTAGTACAATTTCTATTCAGTGTAGCAATTAATGTGCTCACAAATTATTTTTTGTATGGGAAAAATTTATTACACGTGTATATTCATAAACTAAAATTGTGAGTGAAATCGTGAGTACTTTAACTCAATGTGTTATGTAATAACCACCCCCTTTTTAATATAACTCGCTACCTTTATTAGTTTGATTCGAACACATAAGGTATGCAACAATATAGATACCATACTATTATAGAGACAGGTATTATCGAAGGTATAGCCTCATGGCTTAAAACACTAGGGTTTAATGTAGCCAAAGCAAGGAATTCAGCATCCTGCTCCAATATGGCCATAACGTAATCATCTAAGGTCATCCATGCCTCAATTCCATTGCCAGATATTGTCTTTTGGAGTACAGTGAGTTTCCTGCCAGAACCAGCTTCCCCCATAAGCCCAACCCAAATGTTATCCAACTGGTGAAAGCAAAAATTTCTGGGTTTTCATTAGAGAATGGTACCATTTTAGCTTTCTGGATTGCGTACTTGATCATGCTTGTAAAACGTTCATGACCTTGCAAAATTCTCACATCAATTTCTATTTTTGCCACAGATTCGTTAAGGGTTGCCACCAAGCCACGCAGCTCGATCTCTGTCAACTCTGCTGAGTTATAATCACAGTCTGCTAATGCCCACCAAAAGATATTACCCATGGAAGAATCTGACAAGCATGGCTTTATTTTTCTCCGGATGCTTATCGCTTGGGCTAGTATAGATGGCCTTACCAGCGTTAATTATCTAGATGCAGCTCTAGCATGTTTACAAATGAAACTAGACAGTGATAAGTGATTCAATTCGAGTTGGGTTTTCCACTCGTTCACTCTTTGCTTTTGCCCTTAAAGTAGCAAATCTCCTTGTCTTGTACTTGCCTTCATTGAACCAAAGCCTTTCCATTAAAGGTTTAGCAATATAAAGTAATATATTTTGTGGAGGAAAGTGTGATAACGATGATGCCTCAGAAAAATTAGGATGTACTAATTTGTTACAAGGCCCGCCTGTAGTGGCAGCCCAAGTGTTGAGGAAAGCACTCAGGGTAATTCCATCTGTGATCTTATGTGACACACATAAACCGATTGCTATTCCACCACAATCAAATATGTTCACTTGTACAGCAAATTGGGCAGTTTCCATTGGGTTTGGTTCTTTGCGAAAGCAAGGAAGAAAATGGTTTAACGACTCCGTTTTAGGATTTTGAAGAAATTTGGAAAGACAGCAATGGACTCGGGCCTCATTATATGGAATGCCCTCTTCATAATAATCAATAAAGATGTTGTCTTTCATCCTTCCGGAAAATGGGTAGAAGCTATTTAGGGTTTTTGAGAGTGAGTTTTTTAGGTGATCAGTTGAAGAGGTTTGGGGACTCTTGGAGTAAAAGAGGATAAGTGGAACATAGGTTGTAGGAGTGAACTGGTCCAAGAGAGAGAGTTTGAAGGGTTTTAGATGATGAATTGCTTGTGAAGATGGTCTGATGATTTCTCTTGAGATGATATCAACGTCCTTCATCATTTTGTTTTAGACAAAAGTTTATCTTTAACAAAACGCGGCTTCTGTATATGTTTGCTTTATCTTCACAAAGATATCTTGGAAAAGAATCCTATTCCCTTTTATAGAGACAATAGTGCATAATTTTTACGAACAAATTGCTAACGCCTGGTTGTTAGGATCCTCAAACTCGCTAGTACAATTTTAGTTTGTGTAATTATTAGTTAGTAGTTGGAAGTTCTTTTTTTAGTAAGTAGTAGTTGGAGGTTGGCTTTAATGGTGCTGTTTGGTTGGCCTATACATGCCTGGATATGTTTTGAACTTTTTAACCATCAATGATCATTTACGTCTAAATAAAATTAAAAAAAAATTATAATAATAAAAAAACTGTTATTTCATTGAAAAAATTAGCTTTAAAATTATTAAGGAAAGGCTTGCTCAAAAAACAAGGTTTTGAATAACGATTTAAAATTATTCAAGGAACTGATGCAAAATCAATATTTAGCTCATCCAAGTGGAGCATAAATTTGGTTTGCATGCATGGGTTTGTTGGAGAAACATTTTTCAATCAAAAAGAGGATGGAATATGAAATGCGTACCATATTTTTTTTGAGAGGGAATATAAGTACACATTCACAATGATAAATAAACGACTCATCACTCAAAGAATTCACCCAAGAAATATAAAAGATAGGAACACTCACTACTTTGAGGAATCCACCGAAGAAATATGAACAAGAAACTCATTACCTATCAGAATCCACCGAGAGATCGACGAGTTGTTAACAAGAAATTCCTTCTTCTCACAAGGCCAAAGTCTAAAAATAATTCCCAATATTCTGTCTGATTTCAATTCACACGTGAGCTAGAACTTAGATTAAACCACTTGGAAGTTTGGAACAACCCTCCGAGCATGAAGAAAGAAAACTTACATTTTCAAGGCAAAAAACGGTTAATAAGAATAAAAATAAAAACTTTGCCCAAATACTCAAAAAAAAAAAAAAAAAAAAAAAAAAAAAAAAAAGACAACAACAACTAATTAAAACGACCCATTAACAAGACTTAGGGGCTGTTTGGTTTTTTTTTTGGTCATCACTCATCACTTTCAAAAAAAAAAAAAAAATAGAATTCGGATTTACATACATATAATTTAGATATTCGAATGGGTTGCCCGGGACTCGAACCCGGAACTAGTCGGATGGAGTAGATAATTCACTTCTTTGTGCAGTTTCATAATGTTCTTCACCAACGATCCAAGGTTGGAGCATAGTTGAAGTTGAATCTAAAGGATCGACTGCTGGATAGATACCCTTGGCAGCTAGAGGAAATGCATCTCAAGTACACCAATTAGTAGGTATGAGAGGGTTAATGTCGGATCCACAAGGACAAATGATCAATTTACCCATTCAAAGCAATTTACGTGAAGGACTGTCTCACTTAAAATACTCCAATTTTCCAAACCCCCCATTTGGCACCTTATCTCATCACCCATTTTCAACTTCAAAATTTGCGGCTGGGTTTCACAACACACAAAAAAAATAAATAAATAAATAATTTTGTCATCACTTATCACTCATCACTCATCACTTAAAATACCCCAATTTTCCAAACCCCCCTTTGGCACCTTATCTCATCACCCATTTTTCAACTTCAAAAGTTGTGGCTGGGTTTCACAACACAAAAAAAAAAAAAAAAAAAAAAAAAAAAAAAAAAAATCTATTTGTCAAACATTGCGGCTGGGTTTCACCAAAAAAAATATAAAAAATAAAAAATCAATCGGTTTGTCAAACATTGCAGCTGGGTATGTAGGTTTAATTACGAAAAATCTCATTGGAAACTAAGACTTAAAAACTAAAAACATCTCAAATATGTTTTCAGTTTCCATAACTCATCACTCAAAAATCAGAGAATGAGTGATGGAAACAAAAACTAAAAACAAATCCAAACAGATTTTTTTTTCGTGGGACCCACATATTTTGAGTTATGAATGATGGAAACAGAGTTATGAGTTATGTAAATAACAAATCCAAACAGCCCCTTAGAAATCGAAAAATATACTTACTTTAGAAAACAAATAGACAAAACTAGAGAGATTCGAAATTCATTGTTTCTCAAGTATATTATGCTAGACCAAACAGGTTGTTGTAAAATAGTCATAACACCCTCTAAAAATGTTCGATACATTTAAGAAACAATTACTTTTGTAATTATGTAAACAAGAACAACATATAGATCTAATCATAAACAAAAATATATACAACTAGATTAAATATATAAGAAGAAATCTACACAATAATTAAATAACTCATAGACCAAATGCATAAAAAATGAATAATGTAAAATTAATCAAAGTCTTGTGTTTGACACATTTTTCTTAAAATAAATGTCATCACGCACACGTTCAATGGTACTTAGAGACTCACAAATGTATGTCTCTTAGGATAAATTGATCAACAACAAAGAGAAAAAGAACTACAGTATCCGTGCTCAACGAATTGAACTATGTCTCTTTCTCTCTCTTTGACACTATGCAAAGTTGTATGCACACAAATATTTTCTCTATGAAAGTTTCTCAATACAATTAGTTTTTATGAATGAAAGATTATGAATATATATATGTTAGTGAACAAATACATTATTCAGGAAAAATTGTTGGGCACAAATTTATTAACACAAAAAATAGAATAATAAAATAGTATTTTATTTGGACAAGAGAGCTTAGTCCATACATGCCTAAAACCAATCCAATGTCTAGCCTATAAGCATATAAATTCAAGTATTATCTCTTTCCTTTTCTTTGTGAGAGTCAATAATTTTCATCGCTTTAAATCAATGTTGGTCACACATTAAGAATCAATTTTTTATCTACTTCTTAACAATTTTTTAAAACAAATTAAAAAATACCCAAATTGCGCATGGTTTGATGTGTTGGGACCTAAAGACATAGAGCTTTTTTTATTTTTTTCTTTTTTTATTTTTTTATTTTTTTATTTTTTTTATGGGAAAGACACTGCTTTTAATGGTTATGGTTGGGCCTGGCAGCTGGCTATAGCAAATTCATTCTAGATAACTGCATAATTAATTTTGAAATGACCCAAAAATGCTGACACTCCTTCTTTGATCTTAAGTAGTGCACTTGAATTATCAAGGACGAATATGACTTGTCTTAGTATAGGCTTCTATAAAGTTGTCTTTTCATGTGTCCCACACACACTCTTGTGTCAGAAATCTAAAATCATTAGTTATATTAAGCTCTCGACTAACGCCTTTAGAGCATTAGCATTACGAATCTTTATGTTAAATGTAGGGGATATTTGACATTTTAAATCCTAAAATGTATTGCATCAAAAAATGCTATTATTAGGTATTATAAATTTTTTTGCAATAGTGTTACAATGTAACTCTAAAAAAAAAAAACTAATATTTTTATTGTGATGGTGATTGGGAGAAAGAAAAAATAAATGATAGTGATTGGAGAAAATATTATTTTATTGTGTAGATATATTATTTTAATGAGTAAAATAAGAAAATAAAAATTTGAAATGCTAGAAGTATTGTAAAATGGGATGGTATAATTGATAAAATAGCTTTTTGGGGTAGTAAAATAGAATAGAGTAGCATTTCCTAATTAAGACTACATTCATTCTTTTTAAATGCTGTTGTATTAATTTTTCAAGTTTTGTTAGGCAAAAATAAATAATTCCTAAAAAAATATATATTATATAAAGTACTCTTTTGTCAAAAACTTACAGATTGTTTGGATGTGATGGAAACTAAGTTATATAACTCAATTTTCATCGCCCATAATCCAAATATATATTATATAAAGTACTCTTTTGTCAAAAACTTACAGGCTGTTTGGATGTGATGGAAACTAAGTTATATAACTCAATTTTCATCACCCATAATCCAAATATCGTAAGACCCACAGAAGCCCATAATCCAAAAATTGTAAGACCCACAGAAAAAAGAGTGTTTGGCTTGGTTTCCTGCACAAATTGCTAGTGCCTAGTTGTTAGTTGCCTAACTAGTAGAATTTTAGCTAGAATAATTAATTTAATAAAATTTTAATCAGAGTAACTTTTTATTTCTATTAACTATATAAAAAAAGGCAATGCCTAATGCCTATAGTATTAAAACTTTCTTTAAATAGTTCACTAATAAATACTCTAATGGCTTCTATTAACTCAATTCGCATGCCTAGATGAAAAACATCAACTTAGGTTGCCCACTTATACTCATTTTTTTTCATCCAAAAGAAAAAAACTCAACCCAATAAAAAAAAATACAACTTATCCAATGGAAACATTAACTTTTAAATGTTTTAAGGAAAGGCTTGCTCAAGCAACAAGGTTTCCATTGACGATTTAAAATTATTTAAGGAACTGAAAGAAAATCCAATACGTAACTCATCCAAATGAAGCATAAATTTGGTTTGCATGCTTGGGTTCGTTGGAGACACATTGTTCAATCAAAAGATAATGGGATGTGAATACCAAAATTTTTTTTTTTTTTTTTTTTTTTGAGTTAGGGAATATAACAGTATAACACTCACTAGCTACTCTAAGAAATACAGAGAAAGAAACTCATCCCCTATCCCTATACCTGATCTAAGATACATGTCTGAAACAAAATAGATGTATAAATATGAAAGTTACTGTGGGGCCCAATAATTCACGGACCAGGCCCATTTGCCCTTAGAGTCCAAAGGCCCGAGCCGAGGAGAATTACAGCCCAAGCTCTACAATGCAGAGCACCAGACAGTTTTGTGGTGCAGCCGAGGACAACTCCGTCCTCGGCAGATCCAAAACCTCACCAAAGGAGGAAGGGTAAATCCGGTATAAGGCCAAACCTAAAAGAAAATCTAAGAATATCTGGGAAAGCTGCTCTCCTCGCCATTCAATACCCTGCCCCTGACAGAGCCGTACTCTTCAGTTTTATCAACCATCTCCAACAATTTCGGGATTGGACTGATGGGACAAATGTCAGTCTTGTAAAGGTTGACCCTACACGTGGACGAAGGACATCAAACGCAGGCTAGTATAAAAGGAGGAGCAAGTGAATCTAGGGAGGGGGGGGGAATCCGACGGAAAAAAGAGACAGACTCCATAAAGGAGAACGCCGGAACAATTCATGCACGAAAAAAGGGAAAGCTCTCCGTTGGGTAACCGGCACAAGACCACAAGGGTCCTCGGATCAGGTCCGAGGAGCCCAACCCCGAAGGACTCGACGCTGCATGACTTAAATATCCAGGCCCAACTCCTTTCCCTACAAGAATCCTTCTCAAATCCTGACCGGAATATCGCCCCGTGACCAAAGCCAAGCTTTTCAAGCCCACTCTCTACAAATCATATTGTGAGGGATCTTTCATGTGCGAGCTCAACCACATTATTGGGCCGTAAAAGAATTGTGTCCTTACAATTGGCGCCGTCTGTGGGAAAGCATGCGCGTTGGCGCAGGTGGCGGTAGAGTCAACTCTCTAGTAAGCAAAGATTCACGGAGCTTCCTCCGTCTCTAGTGACGTGCAGTTGTTGTTCCGACATAAACTTCTGCTAGGGGCTACGCCTTGCAGTGCCCATGGCGCAGGCAGCCCTAGGGGCTCTTGGCCTCAAGCCAGCTCTCCCCGCCCTGATCTAGGGGCTTACGCTCAAAAAAAAAAAAAAAAATCTCATAAGTTTTGGACAGAACCAAGGTCTTGTATGGTCCTCGAACTCAAACCTATGGGGAAACCAAGTACAAGAGATAAATATCATAAGTTTTGGACAGAACCAAGGCCTTGCATGGTCCCCGGACTCAAGCCTATGGGGAAACCAAGTACAAAAATAAATCTCATAAGTTTTGGACAGAACCAAGGTCTTGTATGGTCCTCGGACTCAAACCTATGGGGAAACCAAGTACAAGAGATAAATATCATAAGTTTTGGACAGAACCAAGGCCTTGCATGGTCCCCGGACTCAAGCCTATGGGGAAACCAAGTACAAAAATAAATCTCATAAGTTTTGGACAGAACCAAGGTCTTGTATGGTCCTCGGACTCAAACCTATGGGGAAACCAAGTACAAGAGATAAATATCATAAGTTTTGGACAGAACCAAGGCCTTGCATGGTCCCCGGACTCAAGCCTATGGGGAAACCAAGTACAAAATAAATCTCATAAGTTTTGGACAGAACCAAGGTCTTGTATGGTCCTCGGACTCAAACCTATGGGGAAACCAAGTACAAGAGATAAATATCATAAGTTTTGGACAGAACCAAGGCCTTGCATGGTCCCCGGACTCAAGCCTATGGGGAAACCAAGTACAAAAATAAATCTCATAAGTTTTGGACAGAACCAAGGTCTTGTATGGTCCTCGGACTCAAACCTGTGGGGAAACCAAGTACAAGAGATAAATATCATAAGTTTTGGACAGAACCAAGGCCTTGCATGGTCCCCGGACTCAAGCCTATGGGGAAACCAAGTACAAAAATAAATCTCATAAGTTTTGGACAGAACCAAGGTCTTGTATGGTCCTCGGACTCAAACCTATGGGGAAACCAAGTACAAGAGATAAATATCATAAGTTTTGGACAGAACCAAGGCCTTGCATGGTCCCCGGACTCAAGCCTATGGGGAAACCAAGTACAAAAATAAATCTCATAAGTTTTGGACAGAACCAAGGTCTTGTATGGTTCTCGGACTCAAACCTGTGGGGAAACCAAGTACAAGAGATAAATATCATAAGTTTTGGACAGAACCAAGGCCTTGCATGGTCCCCGGACTCAAGCCTATGGGGAAACCAAGTATAAAAATAAATCTCATAAGTTTTGGACAGAACCAAGGTCTTGTATGGTCCTCGGACTCAAACCTATGGGGAAACCAAGTACAAGAGATAAATATCATAAGTTTTGGACAGAACCAAGGTCTTGCATGGTCCCCGGACTCAAGCCTATGGGGAAACCAAGTATAAAAACAAATCTCAAAAGTTTTGGACAGAACCAAGGTCTTGTATGGTCCTCGGACCCAAGCCTGTGGGGAAACCAAGTACTTGTAAGGAAAAATTACGTTGCATGGAATTTGGATTCACCCGAGGAAAACTTTCCACTAATCATTGGGTCAGTTCCCAAATCGCGGGGATTCTCAAGTCTACTTTTGGATCTGCAGCACCAAAGGAATCGAGACGATATAGGGCAATATGTCGCCTGAGAAACGGTTCAAGCTCTTTACTGCTCTGTCAACTCCTCGGACGGTATTCTCGTACTCATTGCAGAATATTCAATTGTTATCTCTGTTAGTTTCTTAAGTCTAGCTTGCTATGGATTATCGTCGTAATGCTTGGTAATGTTGGTACATTAGAATTAATTGGATTATGTTTCAAGACTTCCTGCTCTAAGTATCATTGAAGAAACGCACACAGGGAGCACACCCTTTCACAAAATAATGTTGCGAAAAGAATAGTATTCAAAACAAGTAAATAAATTTCCTTTTTATTAAAACAAAGAAACAGTACAGCATACAACGAAAAGCTGAAATCAACTTGTGATAAAACCTATTACATAATAGAAAGGAAAGGTACAAGGAAGCAAGAGAAGGCCGAGGAGGTAGCACAGACGAGAGGTTGGCTACTGCTTCAAGGCCTTGTCCCTTCCTCCATGCTTTCGCATGCCCATAACTCAAGCAGCAAAAGAGCCCAACTTGAGCCTCATACCGCAGCAGGAAAGATGCAGGGAACCAGAGGTTGAGGATCCTTCACTAAAAATTTGCCTGCAACAAGGCAGAGGCGCTGGTGGCGGAGAATCTTTCTTCTGACACGCCAAAATTCTGGCATGAGCAGAACCTGCTTCGGATTTTGACTAAAAGAAGGGGAAACATCTTCTCCCCTCCTTCGAAATGGAGTAACCTCTTGAATTTATGTCTTCTTTGCCCGTACACCACTCTTTTGAGCCTCAGGAGGACATGGCGCCTCTACGGCGGAGAGAGTTCTTTTTCCCCAATCCCCGTCTCAAACATGACTTGCTATGGGAGGAAGCTGAAGGAGGAGACTGAAGAACTTGTGTTTAGGCAAAGCAACTTGCTCTCCTATTTATTTGAAGAGATAAGGTGGTGGCATTTAATTCGCGCAGTTTCCCAAGGAGCGCTACAGACAAAACGTCTACGGCTCGATTTCCAACACCATCTGCAACCACAAGATTAAAGGAGCCTCGTGAAGGTGCACCTCGAACACTGGGACGCCAAAAAGTACCGCGTGACCAGGGACTACGGAAATATCTCCTGATCTGTGGGCCTAGTAAATTCGCGGCCCAGGCCCGTTCTACATGATGGCCCCCGGACTACGGCCCACGCCGGGGAATAACCGTCGCCGAGGACAACCTCCTGCTCGGCAGCTTATGAGATACTTGAGGAGAGGGAATAAACTGAACCAAGGCCTTGCATGGTCCTCGGACTCAAGCCTATGGGGAAACCAAGTATAAAAATTATTATTATTACAAGTTATGGACTGAACCAAGGCCTTGCATGGTCCTCGGACTCAAGCCTATGGGGAAACCAAGTATAAAAATTATTATTATTACAAGTTATGGACTGAACCAAGGCCTTGCATGGTCCTCGGACTCAAGCCTATGGGGAAACCAAGTATAAAAATTATTATTATTACGAGTTTTGGATAGAATCAAGGCCTTGTATGATCCTCGGACTCAAGCCGATGGTGAAACCGACTGCTCGGATAAGAAAAGGTTCGAATTTCGCAAGATGGACTACTTGATAAAAGGCCTGGTCACTTCATCCACGGCTTAGACACCCTAAAGGGTTAGGCCCAACGAAGGTGTAAGGAAGGTGTTAGAACGCCCCAGTATTCATCGGCCTAAGAGGGCTGTTCATCTGGTGGGTGATATGTCTTCAAATGGTTACTTCCCACACGGCATCAAGCCTTCAGTTCTCTCCTCGGCCAGCATGGTAATTATTACTTTTCACTGGTCGGCCTTATTGGGCCAGGCACTTCTATTAGAGTTATGGCGACATCTTTTTATTATCAAATATTTTGGCCCTAGTTGGCATTGATCTAGATGCTATATTATGGGGCCGAGCGGCGTTTGCAAATCTATAAAACATAGAGACAGAATATGCAAAATGATATAATAACAACTTTTATTAATATAAGAGATTATTACAATGTACAAAGAGGGGCTCAAACAAGCCTATACAAAATGTGAACTGCCCAAGCAACAATGATATCTACAGTACAGATAAGCAAGCGGTCAGGCGCCTTTTAAACTCGTCTTCAAGGTCTCTTCAGTCTCTGCCTCAGTATTGCTCATATCATGGTAAGAACCTTCTTCGGAAAAAGATGAAGGACAAGGAAGAAGAATGGAAGGAGAAGGAAATAGTAAGGAAGAAATTAATGAAGAAGATGGAGGAGATGAATGAGGAAGATGGAGGACATGAGTAAAGAAGGAGGAGAAGAAGAGAGAAGAGATGAAAAGAAAGAAAAGAAGCAAAAGAGGGAGAAGAGAAAGCACCAGAACGGAACTGGTGCTGGGAAGACTATAAGGGGAAGGCGGAGGAGGGCACCAGTGAGCAAAGAGAGGGAGAAGCAGAAGCACCTCGCCCCTGCCTCAGCCCTGACTCCTAACACACTGGTGCCATGTTAGGTACGCTCGTGAGGAGCCGGGTGGTGCTGATACTGGATATCCTCGACTCAGTCACGCCCAGAATTCGACGTGACGAGCCCCTGCTTCGGATTTTGGCTGAAGGAGAGGCGGGACAGATCTTAAGTCTGCGCCACCCTTGCCCTGATCGAGCCATTTCAAGCTTTATCAGAACATGGTGTCTTGAGGAGGGGCATGATTCCTTCATCATTCGTTATGATCTCAGAAGAATGGAAGGGGGTTTGTATGAAAATGATGGCCTCCTGCTTGCCTTCTTATAGGAAGGGCAAAGTGGAGGGTATTAAATGCATTCAGGTTTCCCAAAGGATCTGAAGAAAAAAGAGGCGTCCGTTCCACTTCTCCACCGTATCAAATGAGCCGCCGGACATAAATGAGCCTCGTGAAGGGGATTCATTAAGAGTGCGTCTGTGACAGCCAAGCGGCAGGAGCAGATCACGAGCAGATTAAACGGAATCCCTTGAAAACCGGCTAACTTCCTGGACAGGTGGAAAACCGCTCACATAAATGCGGGGTTGAACCAAATAAGCCATATTAAGGGCCCGGGTTCGCCAAAACCCTCCTTTCCAACCCGGAAGTCGGAATAGAAAGGTTTTGAGGGGCTATTGTGGGGCCCAATAATTCACGGACCAGGCCCATTTGCCCTTAGAGTCCAAAGGCCCGAGCCGAGGAGAATTACGGCCCAAGCTCTACAATGCAGAGCACCAGACAGTTTTGTTGTGCAGCCGAGGACAACTCCGTCCTCGGCAGATCCAAAACCTCACCAAAGGAGGAAGGGTAAATCCGGTATAAGGCCAAACCTAAAAGAAAATCTAAGAATATCTGGGAAAGCTGCTCTCCTCGCCATTCAATGCCCTGCCCCTGACAGAGCCGTACTCTTCAGCTTTATCAACCATCTCCAACAATTCCGGGATTGGACTGATGGGACAAATGTCAGTCTTGTAAAGGTTGACCCTACACGTGGACGAAGGACATCAAATGCAGGCTAGTATAAAAGGAGGAGCAAGTGAATCTAGGGGGGGGAATCCGACGGAAAAAAGAGACAGACTCCATAAAGGAGAACGCCGGAACAATTCATGCACGAAAAAAGGGAAAGCTCTCCGTTGGGTAACCGGCACAAGACCACAAGGGTCCTCGGATCAGGTCCGAGGAGCCCAACCCCGAAGGACTCGACGCTGCATGACTTAAATATCCAGGCCCAACTCCTTTCCCTACAAGAATCCTTCTCAAATCCTGACCGGAATATCGCCCCGTGACCAAAGCCAAGCTTTTCAAGCCCACTCTCTACAAATCATATTGTGAGGGATCTTTCATGTGCGAGCTCAACCACATTATTGGGCCGTAAAAGAATTGTGTCCTTACAGTTACATATTCATAGAGTCACCCAAACCTCTAAAATGACTAAAATATCTTGAAAACTTATGTAAATACCCATTTATATATGTAAAGCCCAAGCAACAGTATGATAGTATCTCTTTCAAATACCAAGTAGTATTTCACCAAAAAAAAAATACCAAGTAGTAGAAAATACAACAAAGAAACACAAGGAGAGCAACCCCTTTTTTGTGTCCACCCTTAAAGTTTGATAACGAATTTTACAAAAGCATTTAAATAAAAAATAAAAAGAAATCCAAGCTCAATAGATAAGTATAAACACATTAAACTCAATGGGGGTCAATGAGACCATTCTATACTCTCATGGTAATAACCCCATCTTGTTTGTAACTAAATTTCTATTTCAATAAGCATCCTTAGTATACATTACACAGGAGTCATCCTTAGTATAAATAAAGTTGGACCTTAAAAATTTTTGTGTTTGTGTCAATTTGACTATTCTATATTCTTGTAAGTGTACCTCTTTATTAAAGGACCGGTAAGGGTTGCACATGCAAGGTACGTGCTGTCCCTTGAGTGAGAAAATTTAAGACAAATTTTTTCTTTTTTGAAATAGTATCAAACCATGTATTTAAATTTAGAAAATTTATTTAACATATGGCTATCTATTTAGTATGATAATTTCTTAGGAGAATGTATTTGGTATCAAATGATACCATGTCAGCAGTACCAAAATCTAATAAGTGTGAGACATATCAACAAAAAATAACTAACCCACTAACAATTGAAATACAAGTGTTAGTGGGTAGTTATTTTTGCATATACGTCTCTCATTTATTAGATTTTGATACGGATAACGTGGTATAATTTAATACAAAATACTTTTTCATTTTTTAGAACCTATTTACTAAAGACATTATCTACTCACAAAAAAAAAAAAAAAAAAAAAAAAATCTACTAAGAATAATAACAAATGTCATCATCTTCCAACAATTAACAACTAAGTTTTTTTTTTTTTTTTTCCTTCTCAAACAAAAAAAAAAAAAATCCTACTAAGTTTTGACAAAACATTGTCATAATATTTAAATTTTCACAATAAATGATGATATATGCCACAATTGAAACTCTTCATCAAATTAAATACCTACAACCATTTGTAATGAATTTTTTGTTATTCATACTTCCTTCTTTATCATTTTATTTTATAAGCCTGACTATGATGCTTAGCTTACTTAATTTTTAATGAACACCTTTTTAAGAAATAAAACAAATAAAAAAAGAACAAAATAACAAAAGACATATGTCATTGAAGTTTCCATTAGATAAAATTATAAATCTAGAAGATTTAAACCACTAATAAATTAGTGTTCTCTAAGTAACAAATAGAATACCATACATGATCATTTTTACTTTCTAAGTATGACTAACACATAAAACTCAAAATACACGAAAAAAAAATTTGGGACATTAAAATTTAATGAGGCATTTTAGATACTGTACAATGAAATATTCTAAGAATCATAAGATTTTGTTAGGGTTTAACTAAGAGAGTAACAATAGGGATTATATACTTGTCTACAAAATATAAAGGAGGAAATTATTCAACATTAAAGTTGGGGGATGTAACTACCTCAACATAAAGAGGGAAAGTACTTTTTCCATAATTCTTTTTTGTTGGTAAAACTATGTGTTTTTTGCTTTAAACAATGTGTTAAAAAAAAAAAAAAAAAAAAAAGTCAGCCCAAGAAAATTGTCCATAAAACTTTGAATTTTGACTCAACAAATTGGCTTAAAAAAAAAGTCAAGAACACAATAAATGTCACGATATTTTCTTAATACCTTTATTTTAGCTAGAGTGGGCCCTAATATGATATTTTATAATTTTATTTTAGAGTAATGCTACATCAACAATATTTTCATAACAAATTTTAGTTGGAAATTGTTATCGGTTTTTAATTGGGACAACCACTTTAAACTATGCATTAAAAAAACAACAACAAACAAAAAACCAACAAAAGAAAATTGTGAAATTAATGTGAAAATGTTGTGGACTTAGTATTTTTTTATTTGACCTATAAAAAACTGAGATCTCAATGACTGTGAAAATATTGTAATAACAACAAGTCTTACAACATTTTCACAAAACATTTATTTTCAGTTGTGGTTGGTCACAGTCTCATATTTTATTATTTTATTTCGACCTATAAAAAATTGACACTTCAATAATTGTGAAAAATATTGTGAAATTTGTTGTGTTAGTATAACAATATATATGCCGGTTCATATAAATATTTAAAAGAAAAGGAAGAAAAAAAAAGCACAAACCAATGACTAAGAAAAAAAAAAGCATTATAGCTATTGTATCTACAATGCCAATTGAATAAACCAAAGAAGCACAGTTAGCGCATTTGCACTTTTTATATATAGATATCTAATTAATTTTTTTCTTTTCTTTTTTTTATTTAATTAAACTTAAGTATTAATATGGGTTTTAAAAGTAGTAACAATGCTACGAAACTAATTTGTATTTGCACAAAGTTTTAAGAAAAGAAAATTCATAAAAAATAAGTTTTAACAAATTTAAGTTAATACTAATTAAAACGCGCGTATATACTGAGTATTAACAAATTCTAAAGAATTACATTAATCAAAGTTCAATTGCCAATGGTACTAAGAAATTTAAAAGAAGACTTATTATTCATTATAATGTATACTAGTTAATAGAGGGGTCCTTAGCCATTAGGCCAATGCCTCCTGAATATATTAATCATCGACCATAATTTTTTTTGTTTTAACAATTAAATTTGGCTCGTGCATGTCGTTTGTTCTAGCAAAACTCTATTATAAATGTTTTTAAGCAA
The DNA here is from genome assembly GCF_001633185.2 of Quercus lobata. Classification (NCBI taxonomy): domain Eukaryota; kingdom Viridiplantae; phylum Streptophyta; class Magnoliopsida; order Fagales; family Fagaceae; genus Quercus; species Quercus lobata. Next base: position 25,134,534 of record NC_044910.1, on the reverse strand, counting down.
TTCAAACACTAATGTAAGGTTGAATTTAATCAACCATCTTGTTGGCTTTATTCCGTGCCAAATTTGCTTGTATTTCAACATTTAGCAACCCTGTATTTAGGTGGGTTTTGTTGTAAGGGTAGTGAGTGAGATAGAGTGATTGAATGCTCAAGAGTGTGCAAGAAAACAGAGTCTCGCGGCTTGATCTCGCGGGTGACTCGCGGCTACAAGCCGCCAGAAGCAGCACACGTGCCAAGCATGCCAGAAGTTGAAGCGTCATGCTAGTTGGAGCACTACAAGACAAAATAGGATAACTGGTCGTTCTGTTATCGCGCGACTAGAACTCACGACTCAGTCAAGCCGTGAGTCCAAGCCGCGAGCCACCCCTGTTTTGAAAAACCTGATGTTTCACATTCTTTTCTCACCCAGTATAAATACCCCTCATACCCACAAAAGAAAGAGAGCTTCCAGAGAGAATTTTAAGAGAGAAACCCTAGAGTAAAACAAGATTGATTCATCTACAATATTGATATAAGAGTCTCTTCAAATTCCTCAACTCTCTTCTTCTCCATTGTCAAATCCTTGAGAGGCATTTTTACCAAAACCTTTTTCTCACCATTTCCATTATTGTGAAAGGGCTATTTGGTGATTTGGGAAGCAGTTAAGAAGGAACTAATTTATATTAGTTGATGTTATGGTCAAGTAGCGGAATCCGGGAAACTAAAAAAGAAATAGGTTCGGCGCAACCTCATTGGAGCAAGAAGCTTGGAAGGTTTAAGTGCACTGAGTTGATTAGGCTTGGAGGGTCTATTGCTGTCCATGTATCCCAACTACATTTTCTAGTGGATTGTTTACCACTTGGAAGGCGACGGAGAGGTTTTACGCCGAGGGCTTCGATTTCCTCTTCGATAACATATCGCGTGTTGTCCTTGTGTTTGCATCTTCCTTCCTTTTTATCTTTGCCTTTTATTATCTACTGTGAGTTGTGATATTAATTTGGCTTAGATTGTTTTTCAATTCTGTTCTATAGCTTTTATTCATTTTCCACACACTAATTATTTGACATAAAGCTTGAATTGGTTAATTTGTAAATTAGGGGTCTAAACGTTCAAGGGTATTTTTACACTATTTGAACTTTCAACTAACTTGGTTAAAACTTAGAGGACATAAGTTTTAAGAAAGTTAAAAGAAACTTATAATTTTTTAATTATTTATAAGGTCAGACTTAGGTCCAGTGTCCAGTAGTACTAGATACATTGAGATGATGACATGTGTCTATTTTTAGACACGTGCCACCATCTGACCGGGTCCAGTGCACTGAATGCACTAGACCTAAACCAAGTCCTTATTTATATAACTTAATATTAATTTTTAGATTTGATACAAATTTTGTTTTACAAAATGTTCTTTCACCACTTTACATAAAATAATTTTTGTTCTTTTATTCTTACTTACTATTTTATTATTTAATTTTAATTATATCATTAATTTTGTATTTTTTTTTTATTATTATTAAACCATGCATTGCACTGATATATAACGTTTTTATTAAATTGTGCATCACATGAATATATTACTGGTTATACTAAAAAAAATTAGGGTGGAATTCTATCAATAATACGAGGGGGTTTAAGGAGGGAAACATTACTACTATAACCTTGCCTTAAAGGGAATAAAAGCCTCTCTCTTTTAATGAACAAAAAGGAGAAGAATAATGGGCCCGACTGGAGGTAGCTTTCCCACCCTATAGTAGCATTCTACTCGCAATGTTTAGTGAGTGCCAATAATCTATAGGTATGCTTCCCGTTGCAAAAGACAAACCCAAGACTTTTTGGCTTATTGCCCTCCAATAGGGAAAGCCTAGATTGTTTAATTAGCTTGAATTAATATACTCTTAACTTCACATTGACAAGAACGATTGATGCAAAAGCAAAAGTGTCTAACATACTACTACTATACAATTTTAACTTGTAAACATGAAGATTGGAGATTCCATACTATATAACTTGGGGACCAATCGATGTCTTGAACCTTATGATAAAGAGCAATTATTATAGAGCGGACACTATAAATTGAAATTCTATTGTATTTATCAAAAAGTAAATTTCAGAGAAAAAACAAAACCAACTATTAATCATCCATTCACCAACCAAACAAATAGAAAAACAAAAAAGCTTAAAAAAATAAAAGGAAAAAATCTTCTCACTATTGTAGTCATAAATAATTAAAATATCCAACTTACCTTTATAACTAAACACAAAACAAGGCTAGCAGTTTCAAAATAGCTAACTAACCTATTATCTGTTGATGTGTGTTGTTGAGTATGACAGATTTTAGTTAAAGTGGAGTCCAAACATAGCGAGTCACCTAACTGATTTTGGTTCAGCTTTGGATTTCTATTCCTACATAATTTTGGCTGGTTTGGATTCCAATTGCTACCAAGAGTGGTGTCCGTAACAAGTCATCTAACTAATTTAAATTACGCTCCACGAAGTCAACTTTGCAGTACATTGTGCATTAGCGTATGTATTTGGCTCACTATTCCTTCCTCGCGTGTAACCTTGTTCACGCTTTTTTTTTTCTTCTTTTTTCTTTTTTTTGCCCTCTAAAAACTCAAACACACGAGCCAATAAAACTTGAAAATTTTAGCACAGGTCATGCCACAAACAACAAGAGAGCCCAAACGGAAAAAGACCATATCAAAAGGGGTCCAATGGAAAATTTAACAGGATCAAGTCTGCCACAAATCACAAATGGGCCACAACATAAATATATCAAACTCGAAAAGAGAATTTATATGGATAGCCCAAAAAAGTAGCTCAAGCCTGCAAAGGAGCACTACTCGTAACTTTCAAAACCCACAGAGCTAGGAAGGGGAGGCAAAAATCCGCAGAAGTAGTTGTTTGTCACACCTTTTGAGTGTTATGTTTGTAGGGAAACACATACACACCAAAAGGACGAAGGTAAGTCAGTCAATATATGCATATCCAGTCAATTTACACATTCTTGAACCGATCATCCATTGAGGTGGCCCATGTCATGTACATAATCCAAGCATGATATTTTTAAATTACTACCTAAATGAAAAAAAGTTATTAGATCATGTACTATTAATTAAAGTTACACTTAATCCCGATCCTCACGCATATATCCGGACAAGTATAACTGACATATGTACTTGCCTATGTATATCACCCTTTCTTCAAACCATGTATTAGATTTGCTCCTCTTTGAGAGTTTGACCATATATATCATATAATGGTTGATTGCAGGTCCCAGTTGACATGATCGTGAATGCTAGCTTTAGGTTAGCAGCCAATGCAACGCATGTAGAGGCTGTAAATTAAAAGAGACCTTAACATCTACTAGGTTGCCTCTTCAATAGCTAACCCTTTAATTATAAAAGACCTTGTTACATTTGGTATGAACACTTCATTTCTTCACCTTTCATTCTTCAGGTACCTTCGGTTGTTGTGCATATGGGCAATTCACTCATTAACAATTTTGTGCATCATCGGTTGATGTCATTCAGCAATATGGATTTACATCTACAGATACTGGGAATGGGAAGCTGCCTCAAAAATTTGAAACTATTTGCAGAAAATCAGTGAAGCAAGCAAAGTACTTGACTGATATAAATATATGAGCCCTACATCTTCCATGGTGGAAAGTAAAATCCAAAATTATATTTTCTATATCATGTGTGTAGCAATTAACATTGAGAATTATGCATTGAACAAATTTCAAGCAATGACGCATTTAGCATGTGGACAAGAAGAATTTTTGGTATAAATTTTAAATAAAATTAAATCTAGCCATTTGCAAAACTCTTACCGAGAAAAGTGATGGTAATAAAGAGGTTTGTACATGCATTTTGCATTGTCAAAAGACTCAAAACGTGTGGGGACACCCTAGTTTGGAAGATTTTAATGTATTGCAGAAGTTTCATGGAAAAAGGGATCTCTAGTTGAATTGAATTAGGTTTTATATTCCTATTTACATATTACATTATAGACTAAATATTAAATGTGTACAACATGGTATATTTATACAATTGTGTATACTTTACATGAACGATAATTACAAACATATTATATAGGAAAAAAAAAACAAAACGATTATAAACATATAATTGTCCTAAGGTTATTTTCTGCCCACTATTCTTGTTTATTGTGAGTATCAACAGTAAGAAGTCATAGAAGTGAGTCTAGTGGCCCTTCCTTGCTTAAACCATAGAGGCTAGGAGGCCAGTTTTGACATAAATTTTGAATTTTGATATAGCCATTTGTTCTTCTTTCATATTTGTTCAGTGAGGACCATCTCCCTTGTTCTCACAATTAATTCCAAATTTCCGGTTCCATTTCATCTCTCAAAATTAAGCCCTTCAAAATTATTACACCTTGTACTCCTCATGTGGTGTTGCATATTTGTATAGTACTTGTCAAAACATGAATCATATCGTGAATCGATTTTTGATTTTTCCATATCATGTATCATATCGTATCGTGTATTGTAAGATATACAAACACTTAATAAAATTTATAAAAAATTATAGATATACATATATAAAGTATATATTCATTATAAATTTTGAATATATTCAGCTAATGACTAATTTATTAATCATTTATGTAATAATATTTAACAAGCTAACTAAATAGATCAAACAAGCACGTGTTTATAACATACACTTTCAAATTGCTAAAATTCAAAAGTGATAATATATTACAAATGACCCAAAAATTAATTTATTTTCATCATATTGGCTAATCAACCCCATCTAAGTCAATTCTATCACCATGTTTATTATTTTGCAAATTTATTTCTTCATTAAAATTTTCTTCATCACCATTAACATTTACTATCTCTTCTTGTTCTTTTTATTTTAATTATTATAAAAATTAAAAAAAAAATCTTCTTGGCATTCTAGTTTCTTGGACTTATAACAATAATTAAAAAAAATAGAAAATAATTATATTTTCAATTAATATCTTATTCATAGTATAGAAAACAAATTTGTAAATATTAAAGTAAAGTGTAAGTGTGTAAAGTGTAGTCTAAATTTTGTAGAAGAAAGAGAGGAAAAAAAAACTTATGAATATGTTATTTTATTAGGTTAAATTAAGTAGCCTAATAATTTTGTGTTTAAAACAAGTCTAACAACTTGTTAGATTCAAATAAACGTACAAATTTTAACAAAAAATATCATTTTAAAACATTTGTCTATGTGTCGTATGATGCGTACGATTTTACGATACGATACGATTCATACGATACACACACTGTATCGTATGATTCATAAGTACTTACGATACACCAATACGATACGAAACTTTTTACACACGATACGATACGTATTGCGTATCGTACAATATTGACAACTATGCATATTTGCATGGATCTCAATCTAGTGTGGTAAATGAAAGTTGGTGAGTTTATGTGGATAACATTGCATCTGCATCTATACCTTAGCCTTTCTAAATTAAAATAAAAAATTAGATGTTCGTTTTTTAATGTCTATTCTCCCAGATAATGTAAAACATGGTTCTTCCCTTTTTTTTTCATCATCTTCCTATTTAGCTCCATCTCAAAAACTAGGAGATGAGCAGCCTCTAAGTTATCTCTAGAAGGTCTTTAAACTTATAAAATGCTAAGAAAAAGAATAATTACGTGAAATTTTCAAATATATTTACAACTAATTTTGTGCACATTTTTTTTTTTTTAATAAACATCAAAGAAGAAAACTTTCACTGTTATGAGAACAATATTCATATATAATATTTTTTTTTCCTTGGGATATTGCAATGTGGAACATTATTCATGACAAGGTCAAACTTTTCTCTGAATTTGAGCGTTGGTTGTAAGGAGTGTAGTTTAGAAAATCTTAATAGTTTTGTATTGTCACGTTGAAACCCCTCTAAGAGTACTGCAATTTAAAAAGCAATTACAATCATTTGACTGGTATGAACATTGTAAATTTAAATATGTAATTTCAAATAATAATATGTTACTTATGTTTTTTTTTTTTTTTTTTTTTACTATTGTCTCTTAAGGAAAATAGTTTCTACACTTTTCTTTTCTTCCATGGTAACCAAATTGAGGAATTACTATCTTTCTTTTTATTTCTCTTTTCTATTTTTCTCCTCCTACTTCGAAAAATAAAAGTACTTTAAGATAAAAAATGATAATGGTAGGTTTCAATTAGTTCAACTAATAAATTCTTTTTGTAAGTTGTAACCCATTATTGTCTTAGCTATTAGTTTTTCTCAAGAGCTCTTTTATCTTGACACTTTGGTTTGTTATATTATGAATTCTTACGACTATATTAGTATACAGATAATTTAGGTCATATATGATATATGCAAAACTAATAGTGAAAATATATACATTTACTTAAAGGAAATGACAATTTAATATATGGACAACCAAATTATGAAGTACATTTTTTTTAATGAAAAAGCCGTATCCACAAGTATTAGTGTTTTCCTTTGTTTTTATAATTTATTAATGATTTAACCTTTTTATGGTATAATACGAGCGAACGTTATCTTGTGAAGAGTTTTTTTTTTTTTTTGAGAAACAAGTTGATTAGGGCACACATTAAGCTTTCTGTTTTTAAAAACATTTTCTCGGGAATTAAAAAAATTGTCATTACTTTTTCAATTCTCGAAAAAATATTTTCAAAAATAGAAAGTTTAATGTGTGCCCTTAGGTCACACGTTAGTAAAATCCAAATGTTAAAACCAATGCCACCCACCCAATCATGAACCTTGGTGCTTGATATTTATCATCATTAACGCGTGGGAAAGAAGCACAAGATGTGGCATGTGCGTTGTCAGAAAAGGACGGAAAGTTTAATGGAAAATCGAGTCCCACTTTCTCCTCTTTATGGAAAATGGATTCCCACTCTCTTGCTTTTATGGAAAATCGAAAACGTGTGGGGACAGCGTCTTTGGAGAATTTGCATCGCAGAAACTTCGTAGAAGAGGGACGGACCTCTATTTTATTGACTATAGCAAAGGTAATTCATGACTCATGAGTGTGGAAACACTTTATTGACTGCAGCATTGTTCGGTGCTACTTTTGATATCTTAAATGCCTGTTTCAGTAATCCACTATCGCCATCTTTTTCTCTGTGGGGACCAAACTCTCTTTTTTCCCAATCAATTCCAAATTTTCAGTTCGATTCTATTCCAGCACGCTTTCTTGAAAATCATCATTCCTTTAACTATTTCTCTCAATCACATTCAAAACCTTTCAAATTGCACGCATTCACTCATCTCTTATAATTCTGATTTCATTACATCTTAATTTGATATTTCTTTTCTTCTTCTACTCCTCTTTTTAGATCTTTTTCAATCTTCAGTTAACAGATATACTGATGGCTTTCCCAACTATAGAAGGTCTTTAAACTTAATGCTAAGAAAAAGAATAATTACGGGAAATTTTCAAATATATTTACAACTAATTTTGTGCACATTTTTTTTTTCTTTTATAAACATCAAAGAAGAAAACTTTCACTGTTATGAGAACAATATTCATATATAATATTTTTTTTCCTTGGGATATTGCAATGTGGAACATTATTCATGACAAGGTCAAACTTTTCTCTGAATTTGAGCGTTGGTTGTAAGGAGTATTATCTTGAAGGGGGGTTGTGCGTAGCTGTTGTTATTTGTTTCTGCCTGCTGTTGTTCCGTTCTTGGTGTAGCTCTGTTCTGTTCTTTGTTTCTGCCTTGTGTTTTTCTCATTAAAAAAATAAATAAATAAATAAATAAAAAGCAATTACAGTCATTTGACTGGTGTGACCATTGTAAATGTAAGTTGTAAATATGTAATTTCAAATAATAATATGTTATTTATGTGGGCTCCATTTTTTTTTTACTATTGTCTCTTAAGGAAAATAGTTTCTACACTTTTCTTTTCTTCCATGGTAACCAAATTGAGGAATTATTATCTTTCTTTTTATTTCTCTTTTTTACTTTTCTCTCCCTACTTCGAAAGACAAAAGTATTTTAAGATAAAAAATGATAATGGTAGGTTTCAATTCATTCAACTAATAAATTCTTTTTGTAAGTTGTAATCCATTATTGTCTTGACTATTAGTTTTTCTCAAGAACTCTTTCATCTTGACACTTTGGTTTGTTATATTAAGTATTCTTACGACTATATTAGTATACAAATAATTTAGGTCATATATGATATATGCATAACTAACAGTGAAAATATATACATTTACTTAAAGGAAATGACAATTTAATATATGGACAACCAAGTTATGAAGTACATTTTTTTAATGAAAAAGCTGTATCCACAAGTATTAGTGTTTTCCTTTGTTTTGATCATTTATTAATGATTTAACCTTTTTATGGTATAATACGAGCAACGTTATCTTGTGAAGAGTTGATTAGGGAAAAAGAAGACATTTTTTTCAGTTAAACATTAAAACCAATGCCACCCACCCAATCATGAACCTTGGCGCTTGATATTTATCATCATTAACGCATGGGAAAGAAGCACAAGATGTGGCATGTGCGTTGTCAGAAAAGGAAGGAAAGTTTAATGGAAAATCGAGTCCCACTTTCTCCTCTTTATCGAAAATTTATTCCCACTTTCTTGCTTTTTTGGAAAATCGAAAACGTGTGGGGACAGCCTCTTTTGGAGAATTTGCATCGCAGAAACTTCGTAGAAGAGGGACGGACCTCTATTTTATTGACCATAGCAAAGGTAAGTCATGACTCATGAGTGTGGTAACACTTCAGGCCCCGTTTGGTGCTACTTTTGATATCTTAAATGCCTGTGGCATGTGCGTTGTCAGAAAAGGGAGGAAAGTTTAATGGAAAATCTAGTCCCACTTTCTCCTCTTTATGGAAAATGGATTCCCCCTTTCCTGCTTTTTTGGAAAATCGAAAACGTGTGGGGACAGCCTCTTTGGAGAATTTGCATCGCAGAAACTTCGTAGAAGAGGGACGGACCTCTATTTTATTGACTTTAGCAAAGATAAGTCATGAATCATGAGTGTGGTAACACTTTATTGACTGCACCATTGTTCGGTGCTACTTTTGATGTCTTAAATGCCTGTTTCAGTATCTATTAGGATCCACTATCGCCATCTTTTCCTCTGAGGACCAAACTCTTTTTTTTCCCAATCAATTCCAAATTTCCAGTTCAGTTCTTTTCCAGCACACTTTCTTGAAAATCATCATTCCGTTACCTATTTCTCTCAATCACATTCAAAACCTTTCAAATTGCACGCATTACTCATCTCTTATATATAATTCCCATTTCATTAGATCTTAATTTGATATTTCTTTCCTTCTTCTACTACTCTTTTTAGATCTTTTCCAGTCTTCAGTTAACAGATCATACTGATGGCTTCCCCAACTAAAGAAGAATTACCCTCCTCTTCTTCTTCCACTCGCCAATGGAGCCATGATATCTTCTTGAGTTTTCGAGGTGAAGACACGCGTTATGATTTTACAGGCCATTTATACACCGCTTTGTGTAACCATGGCTTAAACACCTTCTTTGATACCAATCTTGAGAGGGGAGAAGAAATTTCAAAGGAACTTCTTAACACCATTGAAATGTCAATGATTTCGATCGTTGTATTGTCTGAAAATTATGCATCTTCTACTTGGTGTTTGGATGAACTTGTCAAGATTCTTGAGTGTAGAAATACTGGACGGATCCGGAAGGTTTATCCAATTTTCTACAAAGTGACTCCATCCGAAGTTAGAAAAAATGAGGGAAAGTTTGGGATAGCACTAGATAACCACAAGAAAAAATTCAAAGACGACGTGGAGAAGGTTAAGAGATGGAAGGAAGCTTTAACTGAAGTAACTAAATTGGCTGGATATGAATACAAAAATGGGTATGTATTTGACTAATACCTACTCTTGTGTGATTTTATGAGTTACAAATTTTTAATGGTTTTGGTATTCCCACTAAATGCCAAATTATGAAAGTATTTTATATATATCCCTTTTTTTACTTACTTTGTAGTTAAGCTATAAAGGTCGATGATATTGATAGCAATGGAATAATTTTGACTCAGATAATGTTATCAATTAGTGAGACTCTATGTTCTTTTATTTGTTATAAACTTTTACTTGTTTTATTATGACTACTAAATGCGGAATTATGAAAGTATATTTTAAGGAAAAACCTAGATAAGGTACAATATTACAAGTTCTCCAATAGAATTCAAGCACCTTATTATTAGTTATCCTTGAAAAAGAAGATGTTATTTGTGTTTTATTGCTCAATGCAGTAAGGGTTTCAATTCTATTGAGAACCTTATGTATTGTACCTAAGTTATTGTATATAAATTGTTGAAACTAAGTTATTGTACATAAGTTTGTTTGTTTGTTTGTTTGTTTTTTTTTTTTTTTTTTTTTAAGATCATATCTTTTACTACTTGATGGCACAAGCAACAGAATTTTAACTCAGATAATTTTATCGACTATGACTGCCCTTGTATTATTTAATTAATTATAAACTTTTAATGGCTTTGTTATGGCTGTTAAATGTCAAAATTTGAATATATTCTTCTTTTTCCCCTATTAAATGGTAGAAATAGAAGAATTTAATCGGATAATATTAACAATTAAGAGTTTCTCTCATTTAATTCTTAGAAAAAATTTTCAAAATTTCTTAATCTCATTTTGTTAAACTATTGTAAGTGAGTTTCCCAATAAGTTTGTTTCCTCACCAAAGGGAGTTTCCGTGCAATTTTTTGCTAAAAGCCCAACTCTAATTTTCTAACAAAAAAATAATGAATGTGTTAAAGTTAATGATAATTATCAATCATTCCTTTAAATTATATACCATTTACTTTAATTAAAAATATGTCAATTTTTTAATGCACAAAATTGGATATATTTAACATTGTTGACCTACATATTTATATTTACTTTGACTACAACTCATTATTGGTTTTTAATGCTTTGTGATTTTGTTGTTGCAGTGAGTATGAATTTGAATTTATCCAAAGAATTATTGAAGAGATATCAATTATTAAATCAATTCACATAAAATTACCTATTGCTAAATATCCAGTTGAAGTAGATTCTCAAGCAAAAGCCATAGAATCGCTTTTAGATGTGGAATCCAATGGTGTTTTCATAGTAGGAATCTATGGTCTTGGGGGAGTGGGTAAGACTACAATCTCAAAAGCCGTTTATAATAGAATTAATGATCGTTTTCAAGGAAGCTGCTTTCTAGAAAACGTTAGAGAAAATTCAAAGACAAATGCTGGCATTATCCAATTACAAGAGACACTGCTTTCTAAGATCTTACGAAGTAGAATTGTTAAGGTGAGTAGTGTACTTGAAGGAATCATTATGATAAAAGAAAGGTTCTGCGATAAGAAAGTTCTTTTAATTCTTGATGATGTGGATCAATCAAAAGAGATAGACAATTTGGTTGGATATTGTAACTGGCTAGCTTCAGGAAGTAGAGTCATCATAACAACAAGAGACAAAAACGTTCTACCCAATCTTGGAATAGATCCTCAAATAAGAACTTATGAGGTTCAAAAAATGAATCTACGTGATGCTCGTGTTCTTTTCAATATGCATGCCTTTGGAAACAATAATCCTAAGGAAGGATATTCAAATCTTGTAGAGCAAATTATGTCTTATGCTGATGGCCTTCCATTAGCTCTAGTGATAATGGGTTCTGATTTGTATGGCAAAAGTATAGATCAATGGACATGTGCAGTCGAAAAGTATAAGAAGATTCCACATGGAGAAATTATTAAGATACTCAAGATAAGTTATGATGGATTGGAAAAAAGAGAAAGGGATATTTTTCTTGATATTGCATGTTTTTTTAAGGGATTTAAAATGGATGAAGTTGTGAACATATTAGATGCTTGCAAATTATTTGCAAGTATGGGTATTAGTACACTCATTGAAAAGTGTCTCATAACTATTGGCGGATGTGGCATATTGTGGATGCATGACTTGCTACAACAAATGGGTAGAGAAATCGTTGAACAAGAATCTGAAGAGCTTGAAAATCGTAGCAGGATATGGTGTTATGAGGATGCTTATAAATTGCTGACTGAAAACATGGTATAAATTTTTTTGCTCCACCTTTTTTTTCCCAAATACTTTTCATTGATTGTTTTTCCCTGTTCAATATCGCAGAAAATATAATTTTATCATATATGTTTCATTTGAAGTTTTAAAATTGTTATACTTTTGTCAAATTCTATTATGAAGTGCAACTAATTCTTCGTCCTATCTAGGGGTCAAATAAAATTCGAGGCATGATGTGGTACTCACCTAAACCAAGATTGGTGAAATTGCAAGCTGATGCTTTCAAAAATATGAGAAATCTAAAATTTCTCTTAGTTAAGAATGTACGAATTTCTAAAGGGCTTAAATATCTCCCCAACGAGTTAAGATTGCTTCAATGGTCAGAATATGATTTTCTCTTGCCATTAAAATTTTACCCTCACAATCTTGTTGTGTTGAATATGCCGAATAGTCAGATTAGATTGGAGAAACTATTAAAACAGGTATGAGTATTAGTATATATGATTTTTTATTTATTTATGTTTTTTTGAAATGATGAATTTTGATTTCTTTAAATGTTATTTTTAAAATTTGTGGAAATAAATTTTTTTTCTTTTTCCTGTAGGGCCGCGCATTTGAAGCATTGAAAGATGTCAATGTCTGTGGATGTAAATTCATTACAAAATTACCTTCCTTATTATGCGCCCCAAACTTAAAGAATTTGGACATGCGTGACTGTGTAAATTTAATAGAGGTTCATGAGTCGGTTGGAGGTCTTGATAAGCTTGAAAGGTGGGACCTCAGAAGCTGCCGAAACCTTGAGATTCTTCCAAGCCTCCTCGGGCTGAGATCCCTTAAAGATTTTATTCTAGAAAACTGCGGAAGGCTTGAGAAGTTTCCTGCTATTTGGGCCCCAGACTTGAAGACATTGTCCATTTCTGATTGTGAAAACTTAATGGAGGTTCATGAGTCGGTTGGAGATCTTGACAAGCTTGAAAGGTGGGACCTCAGAAGCTGCCGAAACCTTGAGATTCTTCCAAGCCTCCTCGGGCTGAGATCCCTTAAATATTTTAGTCTAGTAAACTGCGGAAGGCTTGAGAAGTTTCCTGCTATTTGGGCCCCAGACTTGAAGACATTGTACATTTCTTATTGTGAAAACTTAATAGAAGTTCATGAGTCGGTTGGAGGTCTTGACAAGCTTGAATGGTGGGACCTCAGAAGGTGCCGAAACCTTGAGATTCTTCCAAGCCTCCTCGGGCTGAGATCCCTTAAATATTTTAGTCTAGAAAACTGCGGAAGGCTTGAGAAGTTTCCTGCTATTTGGGCCCCAGACTTGAAGACATTGGACATTTCTGATTGTGAAAACTTAATAGAGGTTCATGAGTCGGTTGGAGATCTTGACAAGCTTGAAAGGTGGGACCTCAGAAGCTGCCGAAACCTTGAGATTCTTCCAAGCCTCCTCGGGCTGAGATCCCTTAAACATTTTATTCTAGAAAACTACGGAAGGCTTGAGAAGTTTCCTGCTATTTGGGCGCCAGACTTAGAGTCATTGGACATTTCTGATTGTGAAAACTTAATAGAGGTTCATGAGCCGGTTGGAGGTCTTGACAAGCTTGAAAGGTGGGACCTCAGAAGCTGCCGAAACCTTGAGATTCTTCCAAGCCTCCTCGGGCTGAGATCCCTTAAACATTTTATTCTAGAAAACTGCGGAAGGCTTGAGAAGTTTCCTGCTATTTGGGCCCCAGACTTGAAGACATTGGACATTTCTGATTGTGAAAACTTAATAGAGGTTCATGAGTCGGTTGGAGATCTTGACAAGCTTGAAAGGTGGGACCTCAGAAGCTGCCGAAACCTTGAGATTCTTCCAAGCCTCCTCGGGCTGAGATCCCTTAAACATTTTAGTCTAGAAAACTGCGGAAGGCTTGAGAAGTTTCCTGCTATTTGGGCCCCAGACTTGAAGACATTGGACATTTCTGATTGTGAAAACTTAATAGAGGTTCATGAGTCGGTTGGAGATCTTGACAAGCTTGAAAGGTGGGACCTCAGAAGCTGCCGAAACCTTGAGATTCTTCCAAGCCTCCTCGGGCTGAGATCCCTTAAACATTTTATTCTAGAAAACTACGGAAGGCTTGAGAAGTTTCCTGCTATTTGGGCGCCAGACTTAGAGTCATTGGACATTTCTGATTGTGAAAACTTAATAGAGGTTCATGAGCCGGTTGGAGGTCTTGACAAGCTTGAATGGTGGGACATCAGAAGGTGCCGAAACCTTGAGATTCTTCCAAGCCTCCTCGGGCTGAGATCCCTTAAATATTTTAGTCTAGTAAACTGCGGAAGGCTTGAGAAGTTTCCTGCTATTTGGGCCCCAGACTTAGATTCATTGTACATTTCTGATTGTGAAAACTTAATAGAGGTTCATGAGTCGGTTGGAGGTCTTGACAAGCTTGAATGGTGGGAATTCAGAAGGTGCCGAAACCTTGAGATTCTTCCAAGCCTCCTCGGGCTGAGATCCCTTAAAGATTTTATTCTAGAAAACTGCGGAAGGCTTGAGAAGTTTCCTGCTATTTGGGCCCCAGACTTAGAGTCATTGGACATTTCTGATTGTGAAAACTTAATAGAGGTTCATGAGTCGGTTGGAGGTCTTGACAAGCTTGAATGGTGGGACCTCAGAAGCTGCCGAAACCTTGAGATTCTTCCAAGCCTCCTCGGGCTGAGATCCCTTAAATATTTTAGTCTAGTAAACTGCGGAAGGCTTGAGAAGTTTCCTGCTATTTGGGCCCCAGACTTGAAGACATTGTCCATTTCTGATTGTGAAAACTTAATGGAGGTTCATGAGTCGGTTGGAGATCTTGACAAGCTTGAAAGGTGGGACCTCAGAAGCTGCCGAAACCTTGAGATTCTTCCAAGCCTCCTCGGGCTGAGATCCCTTAAAGATTTTAGTCTAGTAAACTGCGGAAGGCTTGAGAAGTTTCCTGCTATTCACCCAGAAATGAAATATTTGCAGCGTTTATATATGAGCAATTGTGGTATTAGAGAATGGCGTTCATCGTTCACGCATCTCACCAAAGGGCTTTGCGATTTAGAGCTATCTAACAATGAAAACCTTTGGAATTTTCTGCATAGCCGCAATAAATTGCAACTGCTCGAGGAAATAGATATTCCCACTGCCAATTCCTTTGATGGCTTTTCGGGATATGGGTTTCTGAGCTTGACAGATCTGGAGCTCAACTCTTGGGATGGAGATATAACTGAATTAGATTTTCAATACTTCCCCCTATTGAGCGATCTTCGTATATATGATTCCAATATTATTAGTATTCCCCAAAGCATTAGCGGATTAGCTAGATTAAAACCTATTCGCATAGAAAATTGTAAGCAGCTTCGGGAAATTCCAACGCTTGCACAATCTGTAAGATGTGTGTTTGTAAGCGAATGCCCGTCGGTGGATCCACAATCAGTTAGCAGATTATTGATTCAGGTGAGGTCTCTCTCCCTCTCCCTTTATGTTTAGGTAATAGATAATCAAATTTTTTTTCTACTTTTCTAAACTTCAATTTCCTGTATTTGCTTAATGTAAACAGTTTGGAGGTGCAAGAAGCAACATATCAATGGATCCCAAAGTATCAACAGAAATTCCACCGCCAAAAATGTCTGAAGATGAATATGAAATTTTGTACTATCTTAGACTACCAGTAACAGAGATTCCAAAGGACTTAAAATTCAACCATCACACTTTTGGAAATTCCTTATCCTTCAGGGTTGGTAAAAAGTTTTCAAAATTAGCCATCTGTATTGCTTTTCGAACGGTGGAGGCACATATGTACTACAGTTGTAAGGTTAACATTTCCATCAAGGGGTGTAAACAGAAACTAGATTTAGTTTTTCCTCATAAGTGGATAAAAGTGGAACTGCGGTTATCGTCTATACGCTTTAAGGAATTGAAGAAACTAAAACTATCTGAACAGAATCACATTGAAGTTGAGGTTCTAACATCGTTTCTAAACTTCCCTGGTATGATAAAATGGTTGGGGGTCAATGTAGAATGCACCTGCTATCCTCAGAATTCAGATGTTACTTGCTTGCCGCTTCCGTGTGCTATGAATGGTTGTGGGTCTTCCTCGATTCCGAATGACACTGAGCTCCCGCATTTGCTACCTGTTTCCTCCACTTCTTATGCTTCAGATTCAGATCACAGGGTTCTTAACAATGAAGAAACTTATCAAAAAAAAAAAAAAACAACGGAAGAAATTACATACTTGCTGGAACAGGACTCCAAAAGAGAAGAAGTTCTTCGTCTCTGACGGCAAAGCCCAGCAGAGAGCGGAGCTCTAGACCTTGGAGATGAAGCTCTTCTCCTATTCAATCTCTTCTTCATTTTCCAAACAACACATAATTATGATGTTAGAGAATATCCTCGAAGACACAGTGGACCATTATTTGGGTGCCTCTCTCTCTCTCTCTCTCTGTCCATTTATTGGGAAATCATGAATTTAATTGTAACTATGATCTATAAAATAAATTTTGATTGTTTTAATTTATTTATTGCAATGCAGTTGTTTGGCCTCGTTGGAGCATAATCATGTGCCAAGTAAGCTTACCTTCAATGTTATGAAACAGCTGAAGACCTCTGTTCTTGACAGTAAGGCCTGATTTCTCCCTTTCTTAATTTCATGTTATTCAATTTGGCTTTTGTTTTTTCATGTCCATTTTTTGTTGCTTTGGTGAATGCAATGCTTAATATTGAAATGTACTGGAATCTAAGATGGTTTTTATAATATGCATTTGCTATGTATGCTGAATCTGTACATTGTTACTTTTTGACCAAAAACCGAAATACTTGAGTTCAACTTGAATGAAAATTCAAGATGATATTGAGGTTCTATATAGAAGTTGGGTGAGCTGAAAGTCAACTACTTGAAGGAATAGACTTAATAAGATCTCTTACTATTTTTCCAATCTTCTGTTTTAATATATGAATGTGGGTTTATGGTATGTAGAGTATCACTGTATTACGAAGCAAAGAAAGCTATCCTGATTTCATTTGTTTAGTTATTATTATTATTATCATATTCATTCTTCTTCCTTTTTAACAGCATTTGGTATGTAATTGTTTAATTTCCTTCAATGTTTGATTCCGTTTAAGGTGCAGTTGCATTTTTCCTTCTAATTAAAGAATAATAAATAATGCATTGAGCATGTTGTGAGTAGTACATAGTGAGATTAAATCATATTTAGAAGAAACTGATAAACTTTGCAGTTCTGTTCATCTGCTGTAAATCAGATTGGGAGTAAATATGGACCAGATTTCCTGGAGTGAAGTGGTAGAAATTGATCTGGCATTCATATATTATTCCTAACATTCCCTTATTATTTTGTTGTCTTGCTTAGAGAACTAGACATTCCACATGAGATAGGCTATTAAAATGATGAAGGTGACATGTTATGCGTCTTCTGCAGGATCTACCTTGCAAGTAGGAATCATCACTTGTTCATTGAGTTTGAGTATCCTTTCCCAAAGAGGCTTTGGGAGAAAGTTAAGTCATGGTGTCTAACAAATTACCAGGTATATATTAGCATGCATTAAGTGGTTCTGTGGGATACAGATAAGTTGAAGGGTTAAAGTTTTATATGCATCATAAGCAAACTTGCTTGGTCTATAATGTTTTATTATGTTTGGCTTCAAAGAAATGCTCATGTATTCAGTGGCAATGTCAAATCTAATGAGACTATCCTCCTTATGAGAAGAGTCTGTCTTATGTTAATTGGAAATTTCTTTATTTTTTATGATAGCCATAATTGTGGGGTCTATAATGCTTATCTATAGTTCTCCTTATGAATTTTTGCGTACTTCTTTTCTAAATTGTCAAACCAAGTACAATAAAAGCGTGCATTTAAACCTGAATTTGCTTGCAGCCAAACCTTGATCTTCTAACTAAAAGTACTTTTTTTTTTATTGATCTCATTGCTCCTATTGATCTTCTAATTAAAGTACTTCTTTTTTTATTGATTTCATTGCTCCTATACTTACTATTCTTCTCCATTTTCTATCTTTTCTAATGTGGTTTTACTGTTGAGAACTTTTAGATTTGGATAGAAAGCATAAGAAAATGTAACTTTTGAGAATTTTCCTGCAACAATTAAGAATCATATCCTTTACTAGTTAAAAGCCAGACATGAATGAGATTTCTATGTTCTGTGCAATTATATATATTTTTTCAAGTTATATCGTTGTTTTTTAATGTATTCTGCGTTTATGATATTAAATTTTATATTAAATAGATTAGGTGTTTCAGGTTCAACTTTTAGACATTAAAATGCTTTAAATCTATAAAGGCATGCTAGATCATGTAATGCTTATTGTGATAAAATCTTGAAAGGGCCTATTCGTCTAAAGAATTATTTCTGTTGCTTCTTTTTTGGTTCAAGGGAGTTTCAAACCTCTGAGGCATCACTGTACAGAAGTTGTTTTGCTGATGCCCTACTTTACTAATCTCTTTAACCAATTTTGCCTTCCATTTGATAGCATCTGATATCTACAAAAATCCATACCTTTTTCCCTTTTTGTTTCCTAGGTCAACTTCATCACTTAAGAAGGAGACATGTTGCATTGTACAGTGAAAAGTAAGCTCCTCTGCAATTTCATGAACTAAAATTTTATTATTCTGTCAGTTATGATTTAGAAAGTTAAATCCATTTGTAATAATTAATTGTTTCAAATCTTTATTTATTTTTATGTTTGACTAAGAATGTGGAGCAGCTGTTACAATGGACTATACCTATGTTCAGGTCATCAAGATATTACACTTCTTACATCTTAAAAGGTAGGTAACTCATTTACGTTATGTTCAAGATGTCATCTTTGAAAGTGCTTCTAGCTTTGAAGTACTAAGAGTAATTTCACGCTTTGAATTCAAAACTGAGACATTAATTTGATTCTTTTAATCCAAAAAGATATTTGGTCTGCTTGACAAGTGCCAACCAATCTTGTTAAGTTAAGATATTTTTTGATGTTCCATTATTTTGAACAAGATAAATGAAATTCTTGTAACTTATGAACGTTGCCTAATGAGCAAAAGAGATTTAAAACATAAGATAACTGATATGCCTTGTAGGTGTTATTTATCTTAATTTTCTTTGCCAAAAAAATTGAGATAGGTGTTTTTTGAGATTTTGGTTCTACTGGTGATATTTCCTTATTTTTGACATAATAAATCCATGTTAGGTCTTACTAGAAAAGAATTGACATAACATATTTCATCATAAGACTACTCAAGCAACTAATTGTTGGAAACTTGGGAGAGATTGCCAATGGAAGATGATTTTCAGTTGAAAAATATTGGGATTACTAAGTTTGTTCATAAGACTGAATGCATGGAATCTATTCTCATAGAAGCTAAATGGCTAGTGGGAATTGGGAGCTCTATTCCTATCATCTTTTCCCACACTCTTTGGCCGATTGGATCCATAGAAACAAAGTGGTGCTTGAAGCAATAAGTGTTAACACTAGTAAAGTCCCAAGTCCCACTGTTTACCTGTTTGCTATATGAAGGGATGCAGCAAACACATGGGAAGTGAGCATCTATCAAATTACAACAATTTTATAGTTTTTTATAATTGACAAGCACTAATTAAGATTGAAGGGAGTAAAAGCAATTGAAATCAATTGAGAAGTGCTGCATTTCTTGTAGAGATAATATTGGGAGACCTTTTTTTTGGATTTTTTTTTCTCAATAATTTTATTATTCCTGTAATGTGCTATGCCACAGTTGTTTGTTTGGTGAGTGAGCACTACTTTTATAAAAGAAAAGTGATGGGTGATGTTGTCAATTTAAGATTATGGGTACATGTGCAATCACTATCTTTTTTCAAATAAAAAATAAAAAATTATGTGTCTGTTTCATTTGGTTGTATCTATCGCCTATATAAGTAAGGCGTATCTATTATAAGACCAAGTGCACATGTAAATTACTAATAAAGAAAATTATCTGCAGATGTATTAGTTCAATTTTCACCATATAGTTTTTCTTTTTTGCTAATGAACCTATCAATAATGGGAATGCCTCAAATGCTGACACTTTCATTTTGGTGTATCTATTGCCTATATAAGTATAAAGTTGCGTTGATAATTAGTACCAGTAAGTGTCATATTTTTAGTGTAAGTTGTAAATTTTGTTATTGGTATCCCCTTCTTTATCCTCACTCTTCTTTTTCTGGACTAGCAGCTATTAATCACTATACCAAGTTTTTTAATATATGTCCTTGTCTTGTAGCATTTTTCCACAACTTAAAGTTTCTTGGTAGTATAGCACATGAACATAAGTTGAAGGTGTGAATCTCTCTCTCTCTCTCTCTCTCTCTCTCTCTCATAGTATGTCTATACAATGATGTTAAACCTATAGAGAATTCAGTAAATATAATTATTGTTGGATGATTCAAATGGTTGTGTATTAAATGTGGTGTGTATGCTGACAATAATTAAATCCATGAGATATTATTTTTCTGACAACTCATGATTGGGGCATTTTCTTGAGTCAATATTTTTGGGGGATTAAGGTCATTTTTTTTAGATTATTTAAGAGCATTGGTCAAATGGGTTGCATTTCCTTCATTGTTCAATTTGTTGCCATCACTGTGTAGTTGTTTTTTATTTTAAAAAAATTACATCAAAATGCTACATTTTATTGCAAACTTCTATCTTTTAACTTGTATAAATATATATTTGATAGAGTAGGTGGAAGTTGAGATAGGGGCTTAACATAGCTGGTGCATGTGTAACTTACCTAAAAAAGATGTTGCAATATTTTCTTTGTATTATGAGCAACCATCAACTCTGAATTTCTTTAATGCAACAATGGGATTTTGATTATTATTTTTTGTTCTTTTGAATGAATGACATAACTCAAATTCTACATAAAGAAACAGAGAGATAACCTTGACCAAACGAGGAACATAGCCAAACCAAAAAACACTTTGAACTACTTAACTCAATCAAACACAAAGGAAAGGGTCATGCCTCAAACTACACAAACATCTAATTGGAATAGCATACATGATGGTTTTATGCCAAAAAAAGAAAAAAGAAAAAAACCCACTATATATCCAGCCTCATGCCTAAAAGATTGAGATTTAATTGATTTATTGTGAGGTTCTGGAAAAAAGTTTAAAAGTCAAGCTACTGTGGCAACCATTATAGTGTTAAGATGGGCGAGGAAATTAGTGATCCAAATATTAACAAAGGTATACCTTGTCTTTTAAGGAATTTTATGTGAAAAAATATCTCACATCTTTCATCTTTTGAGAAAACCCTTAATCATTTTCATCAAAGATTATTTCATTGGAATGCTTTTAAACCAATTCATTTGAAGATATGTTTAAAACTATTTATTTACCATAGTTTGTCAAAATAATAATTTTTTTTTTTTGATAAGTGAAAAAATAAAAATTCCTTGAATAATCTTGTTCTAATCACATTTTAGTGGGCAACTTGGCAATGAGTGGGGCTGTAGTTTAAAGCTACATGTACCCTTGTATTGTTTTAGCTGTATAAAAAGCTCAATTAATCCCCAAACGAGTGTTTGTTTGCTTGCCACTTGTTGATTCAATATAACTGGCTTAGGTGCTATGACATAGGACAAAACTAAAACTTGAAGCCACAAAAATTGGAAAAATGGAAACAATAAAAACCACCTAGGAGTTAACACCTAGGGTATTTTGGAGCCAATAACAAGTGAGATAGAACACCTAGGAGTAAGCAACTAGCATCGGCAGGAATCAATAGTAGATCGTTGAAAATTTTCCAAGAGAAATTTATATTAATCAAAAGCAAAATTGTAAATTGTCTCCAAAGGAGTACAATATAGATTACTATGTCACTTATCAAAAAATATATATATTGATTACTATGTGAAAGTTATAATTCTATTTGACTTGGAAAATTCTAATTCTAATTGACTTGTGAAATCCCAATGTCTGATTTTTAAATATCACCTCGTGAAACAACCTAATTAACTTCTAAGACTTGCAATAAAGTACAACTAATTGTCAATTAAATAAAACTAAATTAAAATTAATATTTCTTTGTGCTTTCTACACCATGATCTTACCTTGAGATATGGAACAAATTATTGCTACTAGTACAGATGCATTTTTGACGGCTTTGAAAGCCAGTGACAAGAACATTCATTCACTAGGAATAAGCATTTGACTTTGCAATAGAATTTGTAACCAACGCATGGTTTATAATTTGGATTCTACTTATTGTTTTTTTCATTGCATCTGAAACAACTCCACTTTTTCTTATAAGCTTGTTTAGATGATGGACACTGTAATTGATTGTTGTAAATGACCAATTTTATCATCAATTTTTTCATATAATCAATCTAAATTTTCTTTTCAAAAGCTATTACTATGGATCATTTATCACCTTTTGATCCTTTGTTTATTAGTTGTTTTGAGGGAATGTCACATATCAATATATTAATTGGATCAAGATGGCTCTGTTTGATTAGAGGGGGGCATCTATGTGTGTATTTGATTTTGATATTTGAATCTTTCAGGTACCAAGAGAAAAAGTGCAACTAAAGGAACCAATTTTAGCAGTTCAAAGAGTTTCTTTGCTGATTTGTAGATGTATGGTGGATTGGTGGTTTAGATCTTTTAGGTTCATCTCAATTCTAATACAAAAAATTTCACTTCAGATTTCTTTGGTAATCCTATCCATGACCTTCATTTGGCATCCTGATGACAAGAGTAATGTTTACATGGTGGTGTTGTTTGATCTATTTTGAGAGATTATAATGTTTTTTTTTTCCTTCTTCAATTTTTGGACTTTTCCCTCCCACTTGTATGAAAGGAAGTTGAAGGCTCTTTGCTCAAATTATGAGATAATACCAAATTAAGGAAAATTTGAATTGTTTATTCTTACATTTCAAAAGTAAAGTAGAAATCATTATGGGGTCTGGTTCCCCGTGTGTGATGTATGACTTATGTAGACACTTGGAGCGATGTGCAATGAGCGCATTTTTTTTTTTTTTCCTCTTTTTAAGAGTAAAAAGAAATCATGGGCTTTCTATATATGATTGGTCACATATGTCGAGTTCATTTTGTTTCCCAATTAATTGTGGTATTCCTTAAGCATTTCTAAGCTAAAAGGAAGGAAATGATACAAACCAAAGAAAGAGATTCAACTATTCAGTTACGTGTGAACGCAGCCAAGATCTTATATTTGGGGGGGACAAAAATTTGGGGGGGTGGGTGGGGAAATCATAGCGTAGTGTGTGTATGACAAAATTGTAACCTTCTTACATTGTTTAGGCAAATCCCGAATGATTTGTAACAGCTCACTTACTTCTAGTGGGCACATGGGCACATCTTTAATTTCAGCAAGGATAACAACTGGGTATTAGAACATTCCACTAGTAGGGAGCAAAGACCCAAATCTTGACATATATAGCTGAAGACCGATCACACTTTGGGCTAACATCCATTGTGAATCACCTGCTTTAGGAATAGGAGCACTACTAGCGGCTACTAGATGACCTCCACAACCACGGCTTACATAGCCACTACCTACTACATTTGTGTCTTTTATAGATTTTAAAGCCACATTTATTTTTTAGAAGCTCCTAGGAGGAACCATCCATATACAAGCGGTAGTTTCTGCAGGATTCAACTCAAAACCCTCTTTCTTTGTAACTTCTAGTTTCTAAAAACTCTTGGGCATACACACTTGATGCCTATCCTAAGATAGTACCTTGTTTTGAATACCATTCTAATTTTTTTAATTTTCAAAAACTAACGCAAGTGTTTAGACATAGGATATTAGAAAGACTAATCTAAAGACTAAATCAAAAACACAAGTTTACATACTTTAATCACATTTATTGAAAAATGAGATTACACAATCAACATTAAAAAAGGCTTATGTCACTTCTTTAAAAGCACAAGAAGTTACATATTAATCTCTCATGCCATTCTTTCAGTGGAAAAGCATAATTTTTCAGTGTTTCCACAATTAAAAGAAGTTTTTAAAATTTTTTTTTTTCAAGAAAATCAGGAAACTAGTTGAAAAGTGGGCCTTTCACTGACTCAAACTGGGCTAGTTGTCCATATACAAGAAAATCAATCACAGGTTGTGTTTTCATTGAATATTCCTTAGTCTCATGGAAAACAAAGAAACAACAAATAATATCTAGATCTTCTACTGAAGCTGAACATACGATTATGGCAAAAACAATGCGTGAGCTGTTTGGTGAGCTGTTTGGTTGGTGTCATTGCTAAAGGATTTTCAGATAGAACATTCACAAGTTGTCCTATTGTATTGTGATAGTCAAGAAGCTCTACACATAGTTGTCAACCTTGTCTTTCATGAAGGGGCTAAGAACATAGATATTGATTGCCACTTTGTAAGGGAAAAGAGTCAAGATGGGACAATTAAGACCTTCCATATTTCTACCCAACATTAATTGGCAAACATTTTCATAAAGGCTCTCAAGTTTCCTCAATTTTCTTTTCTGCTCAACAAGATAAGAGTCATCAACATTTGCTCCATCTTGAAGGGAAGTGCTGAGAGATGAAAATCAACTCAGCACTAAATTCACTCACACAGGATATGCCAAGTAAAATAGGCTTTTGTACTTAAAACTACATGTACTTTTGTAAATAATTTATATTATAGTTAGTTAGTAAATGACACATGTTAGTTTCCTATAGGCTACTATATAGTTAGTGGAGTTATAAAAGTTGCAGGGTTCAGGGTTTGGGTGGGTGTGGCTCTCGACCACTAAATACTAATGGGTTTGGGAAATTTCTGGCTTATATGGATCACTTGATTTGGCGGAGGAAAGGCTTGATTTGTGTTTTTTGCTATTCATTTTATTTGTTTTTGTTATTTAGATTTTTGAATATGATGTGTCATTTTTAAATTCCAATTAAAAAAATTTTAATATTATTTTATTGTCACCTAAGCTTAAAGTGTGTCAATTATACAAACCGTTTTCCACGTAGGCATTTTGTGTTAGTAAGTTAATAGTAAAGAACAAATTAACTACTACCAAAATGTAGGGACCAAAATAATAATTTCATCCTCCATTAACCATGAAAAGTTATTAAATACATGTTGATACTCAGGTTTTCATTCATCTTTGGGCCAATGAGTAAGGCCCCAAGCCTGGTAAACCAACTCTTGGAGGTTGGGGAAAAAAAAGGAAAAATGAGAGTTAGCACCTAGGCCCATTCCCCACCAAGTTGACTAAGTACAGAAAGGGACCTAAGGAAGGGTCTTACCACAGAATGTCTTAGAATGAGCTAACAAGTGGGACCCGAGGATGGCCTAATCACCCGTGGATAGGGAAAGAGATTAAGAATGATCTCCAATAAAGAGCCTTTGAGTAACGGAAGAGTGGGCCCAAGGATGGCCCAAATATAATAAAGAGAATTTTAAAAAAAATTCCCACAAAGGGTCTTCTACAAAACGACCTTGGGTATGAGAATAAGTGAGTATCTGAGAGACCCAAAACCCTTGCATAAGGAAAGTGGGAAATAGGGCCGAAAGGACCCAAACCCTTTCATATAAAAGAACTAGGAAAGCTCAAAGGAATTCAAGAACCTTCTCTAGATACTTCCATGAGGAGATAAGAAGAAAAAGAGGGAGAGAGTTGCAAAATAGGAAAAATATTGTTCAAAGAATAGGATTCCAAGATTCAAATCATGCAGCCAATGAGTCATTAAGTAAAGAAAGGAAAAGGATGGGTTTTGCTCCTCCATAAACATCAAAAGAAAACAAGACCTGTTGCTATTGAAGCTCAAGAGATGTGGTTTGGTAGAGAGGAGAAAGACCCTAGTTTTGGTACTCTGTTGTAACCCCTTTAAAGATGCCTTTTGGTGGGAAAAGCATCTATACCAAAAGGGTGAAAAATGGTGGACACCACAAGGTGCATGCCTAGAGAAACCAATATGAACCAAGACAAGGCTTGTGTGCAAAAAAGGCATTAGATGGATCAATGCCCAAGGCATCATTGCCCATGCATTCCACCATGAAAGAAGTCAATCAATTCATTGATGTAGGAAACTACTTGGTTATCTTATTGAAGCTATTCTACTATGAAAGCATTCTGCCACAAAGGCATAAAGATGCTTGATCTCCTAAAGAGATGTTTATAACAACCCACTGGTTGTTATGGAATTAAGAAGATTAAAAGTGGTTCTTCAAGGGAACTAAACCTCCTAGAGAATTAGAACCCCAAGAGAAGAGGAAGAACTCACAGAGACAAGAATGTACTTCTACTTATTATTTCTGAAGATGGTGAATTACAAGTAACCATAGCCCTTTATAATAGCTAATCAAATATAAATTATAGTTATACATTATGTTACAAGTTGCTAGGCACTAACTAATTGTAACTATCACTAACATCACAACTAACTAAATGCCAACTCACCAGCCAATCTCAACTAACTGCTAGCTTAGATAGCTCAGAAGCTCAGCAACTCAATCTCTTAGCCACTGTGTTTTTCACCCAACTAAACCAACTAAGTCACCCTAATCAGCTCCTATGAGATGTTGGCAAGTCACTTCATGGGAGAAGACATATGTGGTGATCATTGAATGAGAAATGCTATACTGGAAACTGCAAACTCTTAGATATTACTAGCCAACCCATGAAGCAAGAAATGTAGCAAGCGCAATCTAATATGCCTAAACTCAAAGCAAACAAAGAAGAAACCAAGGAATATGGATCCTAGTAGCATAAGCCTATAAAGGAAACATGATTGCGATATTTGCAAAAGCTCACAATGGAGCTGCACTCCACAAAAGAGCCATGATCATGAATCCTTAGTAAAAAATAAACTTTAATAAATTGATTAGTGTAACAGTAATAATATAACAATTAAAATTTTGAATTATTTTTTATTTTGTATTTAAAAATTAGTGCATCATTTTATAAGATGTGTGTTTTTAAATTAAACCGTATAGTATTATTTATTTAAAAAAATTCTAGGTCATATTACAATTGCATGAACATAAAAACCCAATCCCCTTAAGTCCCACACAAAAAAATGAAAAACAAAAGCCAAATAATAGTCCCACACAAAACAATGAAAAACAAAGGTCAAATAATGGGCCTACTCTCACTCTTATTTCTCTTGTTCTCTATCCTTTCTTTAGTATCTATAAATTTTTTTTTTTTTAAATAATTTAATAGTTGAAGAGGAGGGAAGAGAAGAGAAAAGAGTGAGGAAAGGGAAAGGAAAAGGATTCCCATGTGTGTTTGGATATTGAGGAAAAGAGAAAAAAGAGAAGAAATTTAAAAAATAATAATAATAATACTCATATCAAATTATTTTACTATATTTTATCCATTTAAATTGTAATTTAATAATTACTTATGAGAATATAAAAGTAATTTCAGAAAAAAGCAAAACTTTTCAAGGGTATATGTATTTTTTTATGGATTTGGAGGGGAAAAAATTAAAAATTGGTAGGGCCCATTGAAGGCCTTTCTCTTCGCATTTCCTTTCTCTTTTTTCTTTTTCTTTTTTTATAATTATTATTCTAACCAAATTATGGAAATTTGGTTCCTTTCTTTCCACTTCCCTCCTATCAAACAAAACCCCAAACATTTCTTTTATAAATAATTATAAAATGTTGATTGAATTATAATACTTTGCATGGCATATCTATAACTTTATTAACCCATCATAAAAGAAGTGCATGAATTTGACAACTCGAAGTTTTTTATTTGGCTCATGACCTTGGCAACTAAGAATAATTCTATGACCATAAAATTTTTTACCACATTTTTTTTACCATAATTCTGATTGCAAGTAATTAATTATTACTTACACATAGACTAACTATTTTTACTTCACTAGTCACATTCTGCCACATTACAGTTGTGGCAAACAAATTGTGAAAAATTTTGTATTCCTAGACTTTTTCGCAACTAATGAAAACATCACAATTTGAGTGGGGCCATCAAATACCCTATTAATTCAAAACTATTAATAATTTTAAAAAACTATGAATAATTAGGTGTGGGTCTGGAAAGTTTACAATCCGGCCCAAACTCTATTTGGGCCAGGGGTCCATGCCGAGGAGGTCTATTGCCGAGGACGAATGATCAATGGCTGGGGTGTCAAGGGGAACGGCTGAGAAGCTACTCTGTCCTTGGCGCTCCAGAACTTCAATGGGAGGATCAACGTCTCAGTGAAGGCTATCCCCAAACAGCCCCCTAAAGGGGATGAGAATGGAATAGGGTCCACAGGGAAGCAAGGTGTAAAATTGGATCAAGGAAAGTGCGTCCCCTCTTCAATAAATGCACCTGCCAATACCCAGAGCTGATTAATGAGAAAAGACGTTTGGACGGTGTAAACTTCGATCCATGCAACTAATAGAAAGTAAGAGGGGACGAGTGATGGGATGGATATAGAAATAAGCAACTGCCTGACCAACAAATGGAGGGCTAGGATTAACCAAAACGGACTATATAATAAAAAGGTAGGTGCACAAATCAAGAGGCTGGGAAAAATGGCCAAAAACCAAAGCCTCCCAGCCCACCTCCAGGAGAAGGACTCCAGGGGTGAAGAAAACTTGACCTTGTATGAACCCCATGAAAAACCCACCATCTGGTGACCAAGGCCTAGCCTTTCAAACCCACGCTCTACAAATGATATTGTTTGGGCCTTTTCACGTGCGAACCCAATACTGTTTAGGTTCG
Source organism: Quercus lobata (assembly GCF_001633185.2). NCBI lineage: Eukaryota > Viridiplantae > Streptophyta > Magnoliopsida > Fagales > Fagaceae > Quercus > Quercus lobata. Next base: position 25,105,814 of record NC_044910.1, on the reverse strand, counting down.
TTACCAAATTGTGTCCTTACAATTGGCGCCGTCTGTGGGAAAGGCTTGTGTGTTGGCGTAGGCGATAGGTTGAGAGAGTTCCCTTGCCATTTTTAACAACTGTTTATAAAGTTTTAGTATAAGGTAAGGTCTATGCTTCTTGACTAGGGGCTACGCTTGGTGGCGTTAATCGCATGGATAAACTCTAGGGGCTTGGCTGAGGAGCTAACTCCCCTAAAGCCGAGGTCCCACGCAAGAGGAAAACTAGGTTTTGGACAGAACCGAGGCATTGCATGGTCCTCGGACTCAAGCCTATGGGGAAACCAACTACTTGGATGGGAAAACTAGGTTTTGGACAGAACCAAGGCATTGCATAGTCCTCGGACTCAAGCCTATGGGGAAACCAACTACTTGGATGAGGAAAACTAGGTTTTGGACAAAATCAGGGCATTGCATAGTCCTCGGACTCAAGCCTATGGGGAAACCAACTACTTGGATGAGGAAAACTAGGTTTTGGACAGAACCAAGACATTGCATAGTCCTCGGACTCAAGCCTATGGGGAAACCAACTACTTGGATGAGGAAAACTAGGTTTTGGATAGAACCAAGGCATTACATAGTCCTCGGACTCAAGCCTATGGGGAAACCAACTACTTGGATGTGGAAAACTAGGTTTTGGACAGAACCAAGGCATTGCATGGTCCTCGGACTCAAGCCTATGGGGAAACCAACTACTTGGATAAGGAAAACTAGGTTTTGGACAGAACCAGGGCATTGCATAGTCCTCGGACTCAAGCCTATGGGGAAACCAACTACTTGGATGAGGAAAACTAGGTTTTGGACAGAACCAAGGCATTGCATGGTCCTCGGACTCAAGCCTATGGGGAAACCAACTACTTGGATATGGAAAACTAGGTTTTGGACAGAACCAAGGCATTGCATGGTCCTCGGACTCAAGCCTATGGGAAAACCAACTACTTGGATGAGGAAATTGGGCACTAAGCAAGACTTAGCTATTATGCGTGACGTCGAAAATGGTGCCCATATCTTCGTAAAACGAAGGTTAGAAATGAGTCTAAAGCCTCTGCGGGTGCAAATAAATTATGTTTTGGGGAACATGACGATAAATGTATTGCATGCATAGATATTCGTACATGATAAAATGAATCAGCGCAGAATTCATAAACAAATATTGCGTATCAACGAGGGAAGCTAACGATGTAACCAGAAGAAAAAAGGAAAAACAAGATTTCATATATACATGTTCAAATGCTTGCAAATCATCAATAAATTGGGAAGTTTTTGAAATAAAAAGAAACAAGTTAATCGTTAAAATAGAAACGAATACAAAAGCCCAGCCAAGATCTCTATTTTTCTGCTTTTTTGTCGGTCACGTCCTGAGAGGAAGGAACAGGATCAGCTTCGATGCCCTGAAGGATGGTCCCTTCTGGGGAAGGCTGAGCAGGGCCAGCACTGGTACTCTGAGGAACCACAGCAAGGGGAATGGCCTGTGGCGGCTGTGCAAGTGTGGCTGGCTCTTCTGTACTAGACACCTGAATGCCAACCACGGGCTCAGTAACCTCTTTAAGTGCCTCAGTATCCGTATGCTGGGATATCACTATCATATCATGAAGTTCTCCTTCTTTGCGCGCCTTGCCAGAGGAACCACTGGCCTGTAAGTCTTCCGACGGGGTGATTTCTTCCTCAGGTTGATCACACGTAGCCGCGGAGCTGGTAGAAGTGGCCTCGCGGATGGCCGCCGGGTAGAATATGCTCTCCGCCTTCCACAAATCAGATGAAGCATCCACCCCAGCTTGCTTCAATACTTCTTCCCAAACCTGGGAGCAATAAAACCTACACACTCCAGGAATCTGTGCCTTAAGGGTGGCCTGGGTCTCGGCTACTCCCATGTTGTAATCGTCATCCTCGGCCGTATTCTTGGCAGCCTCTGCATCATTCCTGGCAAACTCGGCCTCCTGCTTTGCCCTTTGGGCTTCATCACAGGCATATTCTGCCACTCCCTTTTCATACACAGCCGCGACCAGCTGCTTATTTAAATCCTCGATCAGGTCTTTGGCTGTTCGCAACTGGTCCTCGGCTTCAAGTGCACGCTTCGTTTGGTCTTTGGCCTGTTTTTGGGCGCTAGCAAGGCCCGCCGAGACGTTATCCCTCTCGCGGGTAGTTATTGTTAAGTCATCCTTGACTTTGGCAAGTTCCTTTTCAAAAGCTTCGAGAGTCTTCGAGGTCGTTATACGCTTCTTGCGTTCGTTCTCGGCCGCCTTACTCTTGTTATTCATCTCTTCCTCCATCCTATAGGTTGCCTGGAGAGCCTGTCAAGAGAGACGAGCGTATGGTTAGTGGCAAACCCGTGGCAAGAGTTAATAAAGTTTTAGGTTGCAAGAAATCTTACCATGCCCAGGTATCTCTTAGCGTTGAGAAAAACCTCCTGCATCCTCATTCTCCTCAGTTCATCCATGTCATTAGGGAGTAACATGGTTCTCCCTAATGCATCCGCCACGTAGCCACCCTCGCCGTCTCCAAGGTCCCTCAGAGAGGCCGTCTCTAGTAGTGGACCCCCGTGAAGCATCGGGGCAGGAAGCCAGGCATTCGGTAGGGACTGGGACTCAATTCCCTTTCCTTTGCCTTGAGAAGGTTGGACTTCAGTTTCTTTGCCCTTTCCTTGGTGTCCAATCTTCAACTGTTTTGTGCGAGGAGCCTCAACCTTCTCCTTAAAAGGTGGGGATTTTCCCTCGTCCATGACGTCCTTGCCTTTGGGGCTCCTCTTTCTTTTAGAATCAGCGCCTTCAGGTCGAGGAGGACGAGCTGGTTGGGAGGAAGTGGGAGGTTCGGGGCAGGTGGTTTGTGGCTGAGACTTGGTGGAGGATGACCTGGTTTGGATAGTAGGGGGCCGAGGTGGTGGAGTTGGAGCGTGGGGTTGTGGTGTTTCCTGTGTATCCTTCCCTGGTTGGCCCTCGAAGAGTTGGAGAAGGGGGGTCAAAGGTATTCTCTTGAGTCCCATCTCGGCTTGAGAAAAGGTACCTATTGACGACAATTCCGCCTCGGACAAGGCTGGGTCACCTATGTCACCAGGAGGATCCTCGGATTGGTAGGCTAGGTCAAAAACTTCAAAACCTTCCTCGGGCCGATCTGGCTCGCCTTCGTCCTCTGCTATCTGATGAGACGAGGAGGGGCCCACCTGTGGGATGTTCTCAGGGACAGCTGGCTCCTGGGAGATTAAAAATCTCGTTTCAACTACGGTAATTTTTGGAAGCCAAGGACGGCGGGCGCTGATCACGTGTCTTGCGTCCGCAAATGACTTCTGAACAGGGGGGTACCCTAGTATTTTGTGAGCTGCTCGGACTTGGCCGTCTCTTTCATTCACAAAAACTGCCACTTGTAAAACGGTCTCCAAGTCCGCCCGATTGACTAAGTGAAAATGCCGTGTGTAAGCGTGTTCATCTACAGAAAAAAAAACAACAAACACATATGCATGGTTAGTTACCGAACAGAATTAGATCAGAATGGCGTAAAGGGTTATCTCCCTTCCATTCCCATTTCCCCACCTGGTTCTCCTTCTACTATGGGGCATGGATCGCCATCGTGCCATTCCCCAGAGACGATAAGGAAATCCTTGTTCAATCCCTTGTTGGAATCAGGGAGGCACTGGATCAACCGAACCCTTTCGTCCCTCAACCTCATGTAGTAGGTTTTTCCTTTCAATTTTTGGAGGTTATAGCACCAGTTTACGTCATGATGGGTCAGTCTTAAACCCATCTTCTCATTTAAAGCGTCCACGCAACCCAAAATCCTAAAAACGTTGCCGGCGCACTGGGTGGGGGCTAAACGGAAATGCCTGAGGTAACCCCTCGTCACTGACCCCATAGAGATTCTTATACCGCCCTCTACAAAGGCAAGGACGGGAATTACAACTGCGCCCGTTTCCCTCTTAAAGTGCCATTCCCCCATCTTACAGTGTTTCAGGCTTACATTGGGGGGAATTCTATAATCAACGATGAACTTATTCATCGCCTCTTCAGTGTCGACTAACTTCCTCAGTCTCAATTTAGTCATCTTGGCGATTTACTAAACAAACCCAATCCGCGACGGGAAAGGAAGGGGAGCCAAAGAGAAATAAACTCAGAAAAGAAAAAGTACGAGTTAATGAAGGTAGGGAACTTACATAAAAGAAGAATTGCGCTTCGGATAGACTTTATGTGCTTGAGGTAGACTTGAATTTGGGCGGAAGTTCAGATGAACCCAAAATACATGCACTAAAACTCTTAAGTAAAGAACTGGAGAGACGGATCCATCCCCAAGAAAAATCTTTTATACTTTCTAGGGTAACTGCACTCTTTTTCCCGCCCAAAGAGGCCAGGAAATCACCACCGTTCGATCCTCATCACGCCGTTGAACGTGGGAAGCACAAAGCCGCCCGTATTTAATGAGGCCACGTTTCGCCTTCCAGGGGTTCCAGGAACGTGCCTTGGGCAGGTGGAAAGCCTCGGAAACCGATAGGTGATAAGGATTGATAGGTGTTGGCAGATCTCTGATGTCATCAAAACCCTCCTATCCGTCCGAAGAGACGGATAGCAGGATTTTGAGGGGCTATTGTGGGTCCGAAAAGTTTACAATCCGGCCCAAACTCTATTTGGGCCAAGGGTCCATGCCGAGGAGGTCTATTGCCGAGGATGAATGATCAATGGCCGGGGTGTCAAGGGGAACAGCTGAGAAGCTACTCTGTCCTCGGCGCTCCAGAACTTCAATGGGAGGATCAACGTCTCAGTGAAGGCTATCCCCAAACAGCCCCCTAAAGGAGATGAGAATGGAATGGGGTCCACAGGGAAGCAAGGTGTAAAATTGGATCAAGGAAAGTGCGTCCCCTCTTCAATAAATGCACCTGCCAATACCCAGAGCTGATTAATGAGAAAAGACGTTTGGACGGTGTAAACTTCGATCCATGCAACTAATAGAAAGTAAGAGGGGACGAGTGATGGGATGGATACAGAAATAAGCAACTACCTGACCGACAAATGGAGGGCTAGGATCAACCAAGACGGACTATATAATAAAAAGGTAGGTGCACAAATCAAGAGGCTGTGAAAAATGGCCAAAAACCAAAGCCTCCCAGCCCACCTCCAGGAGAAGGACTCCAGGGGTGAAGAAAACTTGACCTTGTATGAACCCCATGAAAAACCCACCATCTGGTGACCAAGGCCTAGCCTTTCAAACCCACGCTCTACAAATAATATTGTTTGGGCCTTTTCACGTGCGAACCCAATACTGTTTAGGTTCGTTACCAAATTGTGTCCTTACATTAGGTTATGTTTTATTAAACATCATGAGTGGACAAAAATTGGTCAAATATATACAACTTATACAAAGTCTAACTCCCAAAAAAAAAAAAAATTTAAAGCCACTTACACAAAAGTCTCCAAGGACCAATCCAAAAACACTTATGACTCTGATCATATGTGACCGTAAAAGGGACGTCCACTTGATTCGGATACATTTTTTTGACCTAATACATCTACTTGAATTATTTTATTTTATTTTTAGAAAACACATATTTTGTCATGGGGGGTTTGTACATAAACAGATACTCTAGCAATAATTTGTTATTCACTCTTATTTTAGATACGTAAAAAGTGGAGGGGAAAGTGGGTTCCAAGAAATGAGACCACAGAAAATTATTATTGTTGTTGATTTATCACTTGAATTTCAATTTATTATTTGCTATTAAGCCGAATTATGAAAGAATTTAGATTTTTTATATAATTGAGAATTTAAGATGCAATTTCTTTCTTTCTTCTTTTTTTCCTTTTAATCACAATACCTTTTTTTTTTTTAATACAACAACAACTTTTGTTTAAATATTACAAAATAATAATATTTATAAATAGCTAAAAATGCAATACAAATTTTATTACAAAAGTTTTATAAATTAATGTGATAAGAATGTGATTCATGCCACTTAAAAATACCACTAAAAAAAATTAATTAATTGAATTTTGAGATTTTTGGTAACAAGTTAGGTATAAAAAATTTTTATATCCTCAACATCATGAATAATTTTGCAGGTGAAATACGTTTTATCCCCATAAACTATACACTGTTTACACTTACTTCCTGAACAACAAGAATGCACAATCACTCCCATAAACTAATGCATGTGCAACACTTTGCACCCTACTATCTTTTTCTTTTCTTTTTTTTTTCCTTTTTTTATAGGAAACTCATCAACTTTATTCATTAATTAAAATAAAAGATACATCATAAGAGAACGCATGTGTTAAAGAACATGGTTCCTTTTCAATCCACATAACAGAATTGTCTATATCAGACAAGTGTTTTGCTAACAGGTGTATCAAGAGTTTCCTTGATGACCCACATGTGAAATTGCAGCATACCGTAATAAGTGTAGGAAACTATAAGAATACCATAATAGATTAGATTATTTTGCACCCTACTGTCTATTTGGCGATTAAGTTGACAAAAAAAGCCGTGTAATTCACGTAAGTTGTATGTGACTTTTTCCATTCAATTTAACTACCAAATAGACAGTAGGGATGTAAAGTGTTACATGAATATTAGCTTAGGGGGTTAATCATGCCTTCTTATAGTTAAGTGGTAAGTGTAAAAAGATTATAGCTTAGGGGATAAAGTGCAATCTAATTTTTCACAAACATATGAATTTTTTTAAGGCAAAAATGCAAAGTGCACCCTCTATATATAACCATAAATCATTCAAATTTTCTAACTTTGCTTGCATTCAATTGATTCATTTAAAATTTAAGTTTATTCAATTAAGACCTCTACATCAACTTCTCATTAATTTTTTTTTTTTTAATCTGGAATACATTTTTCAATAATTAATTGAATTTTTTTTAATTTTAATAAATTTGAAGGAAAAAAAATTTTGAACACTTACCATAACATTTAACAAAATTTGATAGGAAGATTTTAATTGAGTAATCTTGAAACTTTAAAGAATTCAATTGAACGAAAGTAAAGTTAAATCACTCAAATAAATTTTCGTCAAACTTTTTCTAAAATGAAAATTTTTTGTCAAATTTAGATGATGTAATTTATATTTATTTATTTATTTTCCCCTAAATACGAAATAACTACCATCACATGCAAGCGTCCACTTTGCCTTTACTTTTTCTTTTTGTTATTATAAATTTTTGCTTTTTTTGCTTTTTTGGTAACGTAGAATGTTCCTCACCGCGTAGCTTGCACTGTGACACCGTCTGCGCCAACCAGAAGCGAACGAAGCCAAAAGTTCCAAGTTCCAACCTACCAAATATCATCACCACTGAAAAAAAAAAAAAAAAAAAAGACTATTTTGAATTTTCAGCAATATATAACACAATAATAATAAAATATAAAACCGAGGAGAGGACCATAGTCTTAGTCTAAGCCAGCCTGTTGTTTCCTTTTCTATTTTTACTATATTTTCTTTGTTTTCTGCGTCTCTTCTATTCTTCGATTTCGATTCCTCTTCTAAAGAGAGAGAGAGAGAGAAATGGAAAGCATAGCTGTGTGGCAGGGGGCAACTCTAGGTGGAATTGTGGCATGGATTTTAATATCTTCATACCTCAACGTCACCCGCAAGCTTCGATCTTTCCTGCAACCTTGGGTGGCTCACCATGTCATCGCTGGGACTCCTCTCATCTTCCAGATCCAGGTTTCATTCAACTTTTGCAACTATAAACGAAAACCCAGATCATCATTCTTGTTCAATTGTCTCTATATATATGTTTTTTTGCTTTTCATTGGAGTTAATTTTTTTTTTTTTGGGTTTTTTTTTTTTTTCAGAAATACCAGCATTGGTTTTTTGATGCTTTGTTCTCTGGGTTGTCCTGTGTTGTTTCTGTGCCCTTTTACACTGCCTTTCTCCCTTTGCTATTCTGGGTATGTTCTGTCTCTCTATAATGTGGATAATGGGCTTTAGAGCTATTGTATTTATCAGCATTTTAATGATTCAAACTGATTGGCTTTCGGGTAATATTGTAGAGTGGTCATGGCAGATTGGCTAGGCAAATGACCCTTTTGATGGCCTTTTGTGATTATTTAGGAAACACTATAAAGGTATCTACTTTTTCTCTTGGTGTTTTATTCCAAGCTTCTCATATTTTTCTACTGGTTTGGTGCTTTGTTAGTAATTAAGGTATGTATCTATGTTGTTTGTGTTTGACAGGATACGGTATCAGCTCCCAGACCCAGTTCACCACCTGTTAGGAGAATAACTGCTACAAAAGATGAGGAAGACAATGCATTGGAATATGGATTGCCCTCTTCTCACACTCTTAACACAGTTTGCTTATCTGGGTACATCTTTGCTCCTCATTTCCCATTTCTTATCCGAAATATTCATGGTGTAGCCATTTAGGAAAATTTAGCGGGTGTTTGAATAGGTCCTCTTTTTAGAGGAGATTTGGAGCATAGCCTTGACAATATACTTCGAGGTGAAATGGTTACAAAATTTATTGAAGCTAATTATGGTGGCCTCACTTGCTAATGAGGCATGAAATGTTACTAAAGATATTTCCAGAGGCTTAAAATCATGCTTCATGATTTAAGTCCAATGGTGTTCACACATCAGTTTAAAACTTTCGCTTTTCTAGGCTAATCATCGTATTAGCAGTGAATTAACATCAATCAATTAATAAAGTAAATAGGATATTTTCTTGTTTTTATTATATTGTTACCTGTTAACCATTATAGGTCTTCAACATCAGTTATAATAATCCCCAAAGCATGCATGCATTTATTTACAAAAGTTGGATTCTTGATTTGTAATTGGACAAGTGGAGAGCTTTTCTTTTTGCCTTTGTATTTTAGAACCTTGTCTTTGTATACTAACTGTAGAGTCCTCCTTGAACTGGGGGTTTTCAGGTACCTTTTGCACTATGTCTTGTCTTATATTCAATATGAAGATGTCTCCATGAAATTTGTTGGGCTTGCCCTTGTTTGCTTGTTTGTGGGCCTCATTGGTTTTGGTAAGTTTACTCTTCTTTTAGAAGTTGTTGGAAGCCTTTGTAGTGTATCGTTGCTTATCCTTAAACTGTAATTTGATTTAAATGCTAGGAAGAATTTACCTTGGAATGCACAGTTTGATCGATATCATAGGTGGTCTTGGCATTGGATTGGTGATCCTTGCATTTTGGCTTACAGTTCATGAACATGTCGACAATTTTATTGTTTCAGGACAGAATGGTAAGCATACTTTTTTTGGTATTTTTTTTTTATAAGGATAGTATATTTTTATTGATGCTTGATAGTTTACAAATTTTGGATAGTTGAAAATCTAAAGGACCTAGGATTTGAAAAACTTCATTAAGCTAAGAACTAGCTAAACAGCCTTAGGATAGGTTTCAAGGTGATGTAAATTCCTACAATGACCCAGCAGTTTTGAAAGTTTCAAGCATGGAAAAGGGAGGTATGCCACCACGTGCTCTGTCATATGTCAGAAAAAGGAGCTATGAAACTAACAATACTAAGACCAGGACCAGAATTTAGCCTGATAGGGGACAATGCTTCGAATGTGGCATCTTAGATAGTGTGGCACCAAGTCTATAGAAGTTCCCATATAGGATTTTTTCTTCCTCGTCAAATAGTAATGAGACATGGATTGAGAAACAGGGGACACATGGAGACCTCATAGTTACAAAACTAGAATTAGATTTGTGGTGCTCAAAATTCGTGTTATCAAAATTGCTATCCCACAATTGGTTCTGATAAATCAGAATGTCAAAACATACGTCTGGGAAGTTCTGTTGGAAAACTAGATATTTTGTTTCATAGAAGCTAACTTCATGAAGATTTCAGAATTAAAACAATATATTGACTTTGAAATTTAAAACTCAGGCAACTTGGGTTTGTATTTTCTCTTAGTGCACGCTTTGTTTCAAATGCAGTTACATCCTTTTGGGCTGCCCTAAGCATCCTGTTGTTCTTTGCTTATCCAACTCCTGAGCTTCCAACACCAAGCTTTGAGTACCACACAGCCTTTAATGGTGTTGCATTTGGAATTGTAAGCAATCTTTACCCATTTAAGAATAAGATTAAATTAATGCTGTGTTTGATTTTCAACTTCTTTTTGTAATAGGAAGTAAATATGCTCTTTTTCAATATATTACCTTTTTTTGGATAGGACAAGACTAAACCCTTAGTTATTATTTAGTGAAGTCTGATGAAGACAAACAACTAAGATCATGTCGTCACTGGGTAACTAGTATATATCCTTATAAAAAGTGGATAATAAATCAATGAGGGTAAAATGCTCCGACACCCCTTGAACTTTGGGGTAGTTGCACACTAACACCCCTTGAACTTTTATTTTAGCTAATGTAGTACATAAACTTTAGAACTGTAACAAATAGGTTCTCTTAACTATTTCCTTTTTCTTTTGGTTAATGACGCTTTAAAATTAAAAACTAAGGAACAACAAGTCTATTACAAACAAGCCTGGCTTTATCGATAGCCAGCAGATCAACCACCACAGGCGGTGAGTCATACAAAAAGAGGTAGTCTGATATAGGATCAGCTCCCATCCTAGCTAATTTGTCAGCTCAGCTATTAGCTTCCCCATACACATGCGCCATAGATTTAGTGAATGTCTTCATCAGGTCCCTACAATCAGTTAATAGAGGTTCTTTTGCCAAAATTAATACATAAATTTTGGTACTATAACAAATAGACCAACTAAAGTTTTTATGTTGTTGCAGTAGGACCCGTTCATTTTCACTTTTTTTTTTTTTTTTAATGAATGTGGTGCAAAAGAGATTTTTTTAATAAATAATAAATAAATAAACTTGCTACTGTATCAAAGTTTATGTACTAAATTAGCTCAAACAAAAGTTTAGAGGGTGTAAATGCAACTACCCCAAAGTTCAAGGGGGTATTAGGGCATTTTTCCCAATAACTAACTGTTTTGTATTTGACATAAATGTAATCTTATTAAGCGTGAATTTCTGATTCTTTTATAGAAATGTCATATACTGTATATAAAAGGAAAAGACAAGGAAATTGCTATCAAATTAATGTAAAATGTGAGTATTCTTCCCAAAATTTTGTGCTTTAACAATCATGAACTAAAATATGAATTTAATTGTGTTCAGGTATCAGGGATCCAGCAAACATACCATCAGTTTCACCATGAAGCCGTTGCACGCATATTCACCCCACAGCTCACAATATCAAACTTTGTGGGAAGAATGCTGGTTGGAATACCAACAATACTTCTTGTGAAGTTCTGTAGCAAGGCTCTAGCGAAATGGATTCTACCTGGTGTATCAAACACGCTGGGCATCCCAATTAAATCAACCAACTACATTCCAACTCTGAATGGAAATGGGAAAAAATCAGATGAGAGTAAACAATCTGGTTATATCCAAAGGCTGTTTTTTTCTCAACAGGGTTCATTTGATGTTGATACGGGTATAAGGTTTATTCAATATGCAGGCCTTGCATGGTCGGTGGTAGACCTTGTTCCTTCTCTTTTCTCTCACCTGAGCTTGTAATTCTTAGTTCTTGTAAAATAGTACTACGCTATTAGCTAGTTTCAACGGGCGTATGCTATATGTTATCATATATTTTGATTAGTGAGAACCATTCATTTTTTGCTCTATTTATGTATATCATAAATTTTACTACGTTCTACGTTCTTAGCTAGTTTCAACGGGCATATGCTAATGTTATTTATGTATATAATATATTTTGATTAGTGAAAATCTAATTATAAAAGCTTTGTAAACATTTGAATTTCCTTACAATTTGTTACAGAAACAGGTATCTATTTATAAAATTCCCTGCGAGTTTCATTGGCTAAGACTGCTTATCGGAAATTTAAGATGTTCGATGTCTTATAAAACATCAAATTTTTCTTGCAACCCCAAATACTTTAGTGCCTTTCTAGTCAACTTTAGTAATGTCATTCTGAAAGGACTGCGCTCATAAAGTGAGGCTGGTCAATTGGATTTTCACGAACACACGGATTTCAAGAGCCTTGTAGCACATAGTGGAATGATGAGCTAGATCTTGTATTCTACAGAAGAAACATGCATTGGTGCAAATGGCTATATTGGACTGGCACTCCCACCAGTGGGAGAGAATTTTTTTAAGCTTCCTGTGCTCTATATACTAGATGAGCAGGGTTATCAAAAAAAAAAAAGATGAGCAGGGAAACATCATGCTTGTTTGGCACTACCCTTAAAGCAAACATTTCCAATACTCCATGAGAAGATAGTTATGCATCACTTACCCAAAAATTAAATTAGTACAGAAGTACATCCATGAGAAACGTTGCAGAGGATGAGCTCACTAGCTCAAGAAGGCCGTGTGTGTGCGTTGTGTTAAAGATAACAAATTCCTTGGTCAGAGATTCAAGAAAATTTATGTGGAATGAACAATGGTCAAGAACTCAAGATTATATCATGGCTTTGACCTTAAACAGGAACGATGCATGCAAACCCATTTTTGCTAAAGCCAATTGGATTAGTCTGCATGACACCACACCACTATGCAATCATTCTTGCCAAATAAGAAAAGAACAAAAAAAAAAAATCCACATTTCTGCTAGAAATAATAACCCCCCCCCCCTTTTTTTTCCTCCTCCCAAGTTACAAATTCAGAACAAGTTATCAAAATGGAAACTAGTAGACTTTGAATTGAGAAAAGCAAAATTGTCTTGTCACCACTACAGCCAATCATTCTTGGAAACCAAAAAAAAAAAAAAAGTATACTGACGCTTCCAGTAGAAATAATACATTTCGCACTCCATGCTGTCAGCAAGGCAATCTCTCTGACAGGAAATCCAGCAAGGTTTAAAGTGCAAGACAAAATCAGTGAGCATTTTACCTGCCTATAATACATCTTACTGGGCTCCCACAACCACCACCAGAAAAGCATGGCAAGGAAGAAGTCATAAATTTTATATCTCCCACACAAGGGTGCAGAGCAGAGTAATGAGAATATCTAGTTTGGTAAGGAACCGGTTATCATTATTACACAAAGACAGCTGTTTTATAGGAAATAATCAGGTGTTCTGCGGGTAACATCTGGTTCTCCTCTCCTAGGAGCTGGCTCAAACTGCAACAACAGACAACTCAAGTAAATGCAAGTACTAGATGCATCCAACAACAAACTATATGCTTCAATTATTATTGGTAGCATACATCATGTGGAAGAGAGAGAGAGAGAGAGACCTGAATGAACGTGTGGCTTCTGCAGTCATCAACTTCCAATATAGAAGCCATGTTCCCACAGCGATAACAATAATTGGGTGCACTAAATATAGTAACCACCTTTTGTTCCTATTCCAACAAAGAATATTATATCAATATACTTTACCCCATAATACTAAACAAGAAAGCCAAAAATCTGTGAGAATGATAATTACATGGGCCCAGTTAAATCCATCCATAACCAGTTGATGAGCTCTAGCAATCAACTTTAGGTTGTTTGTATGGTTGAATTGTTCAGATATATCCTGTGAGAAGAACGTGAATATTAAATCAAAGAAAATAGAGGAGACCACAGGACCATTAAAACTTGAAAGAGTGGCATTTTTAATAGATAAATAGAGAAAACATATATATATATATATATATAGAGAGAGAGAGAGAGAGAGTTACCTGTCCAAACGTATACCCAGCACCACGAGGTGAAATACCCCAACCACACCGGTCATCTGGGTCAGACCATAACAAATCACACATGGGTCCTTCATGAGGAACCTCTTGAACACGATCAAAATTCCTTACGTTGTCA